>NC_069500.1:1380389346-1380689346 GCF_027579735.1 Bombina bombina
GTACAAAGGAGGGCTACCAAAATGGTACATGGTCTAAAAAATAAAACTTAGCAGGAAAGGCTCAATTACCTAAATATGAATAGCTTAGAGGAGAGAAGGGAAAGTGGTGATATGATAATAACTGTCAAGTATATTAAGGGGCTTAGTAAAGCTGAGGCTGTAAGTATTCCTCATAAAAAGAAAAATTCAAGAACAAGGGGTCATGATCTGAAGCAGAAGGGTAGTAGATTCAGGAGTAATTTGCGGAAAAACTTCTTTACAGAAAGGGTGATTGATTGATTCATGAAATAAACTTCCACAAGAGGTGGTTATCACAAAGACTGTGGGGACTTTAAGAATGCCTGGGATAGGCATAACATTATCCTACTAACTGGATGAGTTTATACTTTTAGGAAATATTGGGCAGACTTGTTGGGCCTATAGTTATCTGCCGTCAAAAGTTATGTTTCTATGTTTCTTCTGCATTCGGATCATCACAAATGATCTTAATGCACATGCCTAGTAGCTGTTACTCTAGAAACATTTGAACATTTTGCTCTAGTTTGTATAATAACTTTATTTCGTCTTTTGTATGGAGAGCAGGGCTTGTGAGCACTCTCACTACAATAAAAACCACTGTTTACTCACCTCCAGGTAGATGTTTGTTGTATTCTTCTTTAATTGTACTAGCAAGGTCATAATATTTGCATTTTTGAAGTGCTTTCAGCAAATCATCTACCCAAAAAGGTCTTCTTCGCATATGGTCAATGAAATGCCACAGAGTATTGGTATTGCCATGATTTTGCAAGTTTTGTCTAAGTTTCTCCTAAAATAAAACACATAAAACAATAGAGAAATAGAAATAGTATAATATACAGTTAATATATATACAAAATATCTCCAAATTCCAGCATACAAACCAGCACTTAAAGTTTGTAATCAGAAGTCTATGCTCCTTCCTTTGCTTTAACCCCTTCACTACCAAGACTTTCAGAGAAAAACTTGCCCAAAATACAGGAGACTTTTTAGCATTATTGCTATCACTCCACTTAAAAAGAAATAGAGCCTTGTTTTTTTTTTATTTACTTTTTTGGTTATTAGAAGGCCGCTAATTGCAGCTGCGCACATCACTTTGATTATTGCCGGCAGTGAAGGGGTTAATTAGGTAGCTTGTAAGGATAATTTTAGCTTTAGGGTAGATTTTACCCTCCCACCTGACACTTCCCACCCCCTAATACCTACCTGATCCCTCCCAAACAGCTCTCTTCCCTCCCTCACCCCCTACTGGTTACCCAGTCTAGTACTGGCAGACAGTCTGCCAATGTTAACATTTAAAGGGACATTAAACCCAATTTTTTTCTTTCATGATTCAGATAGAGAATACCATTTTAAACAACTTTCTAATTTACTTCTATTATCTAATTTGCTTCATTCTCTTGATATTCTTTCCTGAAAAGCATATCTAGATAGGCTCAGTAGCTTCTGATTGGTGGCTGCACATAGATGCCTCCTGTGATTGGCTCGCCCATGTGCATTGCTATCTATTTAAAAAACGATATCTAAAGAATGAAGCAAATTAGATAATAGAAGTAAATTGTATTATCTGTCTGAATTATGAAAGAAAACTTTTGGGTTTAATGTCCCTTTAAGGAATTTTTTTTCATTATTAAATTTAATATATATATATATATATATATATATATATATATATATATATAATGTAGTGTAGGATTCCCCCTTACCCTCCAACCTCCCTAATCCCCAACACATAGCTCTCTAACCCTCCCCTCTCTAACTAGTGCCCACCATCTTTGGTACTGGCAGTACATATGAAAAAAAAATGTCATTTTTTTTCTTCTTCTATTCTCTGTAATGTAGTGCCCCCCCCTCCCGCAATCATCATTAGTTAGGAAACCCCCTAGCCCACCTGTTTTTTGTAATGTAGCTCCCGAGTCCCCATCCCTCCCTCTACCTTTATTTATTTTTTTATCATCATCACACTTCCGCTGCCTCCCTCCCTCCTCTGCTGCTAGACCGCCCACCTGCCTCCCAGATTCCCTCCCGCACCTTCTGCTGGCACCAGCAGATGATTGTTACAGATGGTGACAATCTGTAACAATCTGGCATCTGCCCTCATATGGAACCGGAGCACTGATCGCACTCCAGTTTAATATGCAGGCAGATGCCTGGAGCTCAGAAACTCCAGCTCTCGACTGTAACTTAACAGACGAGACTGCTGGAGCTTCCTGAAGCTCCAACATATACAGTATATATGTTTTGTAGTACAGTAAGCAAAGTACTGCACAACGTATATATACGTCAATTTGGGTGTAGAGGTTAAGCGAATATCTCTTCATCAAAGAATACCACAGCAACAAAGCAAATGGGAAACATTTTTAGAATTGTATGCTCTGTCTGAATCACAAAAGAACATTTTTGGGTTTCATATCCCTTTATTCATGTGCTTTTGTACCAAATGTTTTAAATTTAAAGGGCCATAATACCCAAATGTTTAAACACTTGAAAGTGATGCAGCATAGCTGTAAAAAGCTAATTAGAAAATATCACCTGAACATGTCTATGTAAAAAAGAAAGATATTTTACCTCAAAAGTTCCTCAGTAGCCACCTCCCATTGTAAAGGATTTCTAAGCAGCATATTTGTATGCCTGTCCCGGGACAACTGAAAGAATGAGCTTCGTGCACTCTCATATTATTTTCAGGTAAAGGAAGCTTACTATGAAATCTCATGAGAGTTAAGTCAAATCTCATGAGATCACAGTAAGAGTTCATGACCTCAGCACTGCTGATGCTGATTGGCTGCTGTTCATTTCTTCATTTTTTTTTATTTTTTTACCTGCAGCTGGGAGCAGCTTAGTATAACTTTTTACACAGAACTTACTCTGCTGAGCTTAGGAAATTGTGAGGTAAAATATCTTCCTTTTTTACATAGAGATGCTTAGGTGATATTTTCCTGTCAGCTTTTTACAGTTATACTGCATCAGTTTCAAGTGATTTAGCATATGAGTATTATGTCCCTTTAAGTAGGGTATTCAGTTAAGTTAAATTAATTAAAGGGGTATATAACTCAGCTGTCATGCCTAGGCTGGCTCAGGAGGAACTGGTGATTGGTAGCTATGTCTTTTGTCATTGGATCACTAGCCCCCAGATGATCGAAAGTTCCACGAAGTGGCAAGATATTCAAAAGGGATCGGTCACCATGTCAAGAAAGCCGGCAAAATATTCCATGCAGCTGATATCAGTGTTTAAAGACAGTGTTGCCAAGAGGCATTTTACTAAACATCGCAATGGGTAGCGATGCTGGCGATATATTTCAAACAGCATTGCCACCCACATTAGCAATGTAAAGTAGATGATCTCTTTTAAATAAATCACGCAACCAAATAAACATACTGCAGCCTACAATAATAACCCCTAATCCGTCATAACCCGCCATCGCTATTAACCCCTAAACTGCTACATCCCCATCACAAACTACCCCGCTACACTATTAACCCCTAAGTCGCAATAACCCCTATACTACTTAACCCATAAACAGCCATTACCCCCTTAATAAACCCTATACGAAAAGTAAAACCTACTCGAAATATTTCCTTGAAAAGGGCATTTGTCGGGTAGTGCCCTAGGTAAAGTAATGCACATTTTAATAAAACCTATACTAAACACCAAAATAAACTACCCCGACCCCACCCACAAAAAACTATCTTTAAAAAAAAAACTACTCTAAAAATTGCCCTGAGAAGGGCATTTGTCGGGCATGCCCTGAAGTAATCATAGCTCTTTTGCTCAAACAGAAAAAACTCCCCACTGTATCCTAAAAATAAATCTGTTCAAATAACATGTCCTAAAAAATGCCCTGAAAAGGACAACAGTGATTAAACTAATTTGTTTGTTTTTTTAAATAGTTTTTATTGAGGTAATAAGACATACAGAAACAAACTCTTGTAAACCTCAAGGCAACACGCCTATTAACATACATCAGTGTTTATGCATCTAGCATAAAAGGCATGTCTGAGAGACCGTAAACATTATTAGAACTTAAACCATAAGGCAATATGCCTAGCCATGAGTAGTACCTCTTTTTACATACGTGCATTTTCAGATGGACATTTGGCATACAAAATAATATGCGATAGTTATTGGGCCTACTTTCGGTGGAAATTTCTAAATAAGAATGAATAGGCCTATAATTGTCCATAATATATACAACAGAATATATAATTAAACAAAGTGACACAGGAACAAGATTTGAATATGTTAATTGTCACCTGGATTATGCTTTCTCCTCAAAACTTTGTTAGGCCTGAGGGGAAATTGTACATATATATTGCGATAGCATCCAGGTGAGTAGGTAATACTTCTGATTATTGAGAAAAGTTATGTATATCGAGGCGACAGAGTAAAGGGAAGAAAAAAAAAAGGGGGGGGAAAGGGAAAGGAGGGGGGGTTAGGGGAAGTTTTCGTTAGGGGCAAAAAACATTTCATATTTGAACTGTTAGTGTGTTCTTGCAATTGTTATTACATCTTAATTATTTGTTCGCTTTCTCCCAGTTTTCCCAAATTATCCAAACCTGACCATGTAGGGCCAGTTTACCCATGCATCTCAAAGAGAACTCTTCCATTGAGCAAATGTATTCAATGATATCTCAGCCAACACCTTGCTATTGCTAGTTTTGTGGCCAGGAGTATGACAACACATACGCCTAGATTTAGAGTTTTGTCGGTAAAGACCCGCAGTGCTAACGCTGCTTGTTTTTCCAGCGCACCCTTAAGCCAACGCTGGTATTTAGAGTTGTCTGAATGGCTGCGTTAGCCTCAGAAAAGGGAGCGTTGAGCATAATTTAGCTCCACTTCAACCCTCAATACCAGCATTGCCTACGGTAGCGGTAAGCTGGAAAAACGTGCTCGTGCACGATATCCCCATAGGAAACAATGGGGCTCAGCTGGCTGAAAAAAAACCTAACACCTGCAAAAAAGCAGCGTTCAGCTTCTAACGCAGCCCCATTGTTTCCTATGGGGAAACACTCTCTAAGTTTACACCTAACACCCTAACATGTACCCCGAGTCTAAACACCCCTAACCTTATACTTATTAACCCCTAATCTGCCGCCCCCGCTATCGCTGACACCTACATTATATTATTAACCCCTAATCTGCCGCACCGGACACTGCCGAAACCTATATTATAGCTATGAACCCCTAATCTACTGCCCCTAACATCGCCGACACCTATATTATATTTATTACCCCCTAAACTGCCCCCCCAACGTCGCCGCCACCTACCTACACTTATTAACCTCTAATCTGCCGACCGGACCTCGCCGCTACTATAATAAATGTATTAACCCCTAAACCGCCGTACTCCCGCCTCGAAAACACTATAATACATTTTATTAACCCCTAATCTGCCCTCCCTAACATCGCCGCTACCTACCTACAAATAGTAACCCCTAATCTGCCGCCCCCACCGTCGCCGCTACTATAATAAAGTTATTAACCCCTAAACCTAAGTATAACCCTAACCCTAACACCCCCCTAACTTAAATATAATTTAAATTAATCTAAATAAATTTACTATAATTAAATAAATTATTCCTATTTAAAACTAAATACTTACCTATAAAATAAACCCTAATATAGCTACAATATAACTAATAGTTACATTGTAGCTATTTTAGGATTTATATTTATTTTACAGGCAACTTTGTATTTATTTTAACTAGGTACAATAGCTATTAAATAGTTAATAACTATTTAATAGCTACCTAGTTAAAATAATTACAAAATTACCTGTAAAATAAATCCTAACCTAAGTTACAAATACACCTAACACTACACTATCAATAAATTAATTAAATAAATTACCTACAATTAGCTAAACTAAAATGCAATTAAATAAACTAATCAAAAAACAAACAAACACTAAATTACAGAAAATAAAAAATATTTACAAGACGTTTAAACTAATTACACCTAATCTAAGGCCACTAATAAAATAAATGTCATGCAAGATGGCGTCCCTCGAATTCCGATTGGCTGATAGGATTCTATCAGCCAATTCGGAATTAATGTAAGAAAAATCTGATTGGCTGATTGAATCAGCCAATCAGATTGAGGTTCAATCCGATTGGCTGATCCTATCAGTCAATCGGATTGACCTCGCATTCTATTGGCTGTTCCAATAGAATGCAAGGTCAATCCGATGGGCTGATTGGATAAACCAATCGGATTGAACTTCAATCTGATTGGCTGATTCAATCAGCCAATCAGATTTTTCTTACATTAATTCTGAATTGGCTGATAGAATCCTATCAGCCAATTGGAATTCGAGGGACGCCATCTTGCATGACGTCCCTTAAAAAGGAACCATCATTCGCCGTTAGTCCGTCGGTTGAAGAGGATGGCTCTGCATCGGAAGTATGGAAGATGGCTCCGCTCCGGATGGATGAAGATAGAAGACCCCACTTGGATGAAGCCTTCTACCGGATGGAGGACGTCTTCTTGCCCCCCTTGGATGAAGACTTCTACCGGATGGTGGACCTCTTCTTGCCCCGCTTGGATGAAGACTTCTACCGGATGGAGGACCTCTTCTTGCCCCGCTTGGATGAAGACTTCTACCGGATGGAGGAGCTCTTGTTGCTCCGCTTGGATGAAGAATTCGGCTTGGCTGGGTGAGGACTCAAGGTAGGGAGATCTTCAGGGGCTTAGTGTTAGGTTTATTTTAAGGTGGGTTTGGGTTAAATTAGAGGTATGTGGGTGGTGGGTTGTAATGTTGGGGGGGGTATTGTATGTTTTTTTTTACAGGCAAAAGAGCTGAACTTCTTGGGGCATGCCCCGCAAAGGGCCCTGTTCAGGGCTGGTAAGGTAAAAGAGCTTTGAACTTTAGTAATTTAGAATAGGGTAGGGAATAGGGTATAATACATAGGGTAGGATTCATGCCACAGGAGGGATCCGAACCTGCATCAGAAGACAGGGTGGGTGGTGATGGCGTCATCACCGTGCTGTAGTTACACAGCTGCATCCCTAGCAACAGGAGGACCGCCTGCATCCGTGGCAACGGCCACAGCAGAGCGAAGGAGCGGCGTGACAATAAGTAAAGTTAAAAATCTCTTAAAATTACATATATTAGAGTCATGAAACTTTAATTCCTTTACAACAACTTAATTTAACCAAGTTCTGCAAATAAAGAAAATGTTTCCTGTGGTATTTAGTATTCAGGATGATAAAGTGTAGAGTTAGGAATAAGAACAATCACAAGCACCAGTGTGGGCTTGTCCATAATCCTCAAGTTCCAAAAGGCAGCTTAAATGTCGCAAAGGCCCAGTAAATTAATCTTGCAAAATTGAAGGTCTGGGACCTGAAATGGGCAGCACAGAAATTCTAAGTGCCAAATTAATAACCAGGTCAAGGTGTAATAGGACACATCCTGTGAAAGCGTATGTGTGCGTGTGTATAAGTCTATGAGAGATTGATGATACAATTATTAAAGGGGTAGTATACACCAATTTTCATTTAACTGCATGTAATAGACACTACTTTAAAGAAGACTATGCACAGATTCTGAAAAAAAAAATACAGTATAAACCCTTTTTAAAACTTACTTAGAAGCTCCCAATTTAGCACTGTTGATGAGGTTAGGCTGAGACAGTCACTGAAAGGGGCTGAGAGCAGACCCCCCTCCCCTGCATATGAAAAGACCTATTATACAAACAGACGCAATCTGAAGTCTGTATACAGTACATCATTATACATCTAAAACTTTGAGGCTTGGTTAGGACTCAGCAAAATGTTATTTGAAAATAAGAAAAACTATACATTTTTACAAAAACAATCCATGGGCTATATAAATGGATCATATGCAACACATTTATACAAAGAAAATCTAGTACCAAAATGCCTCTAGATAAATAACCTGGGCTGGGGTGTCTAGTTACTACAAATATATTCTTTTGTGAATCGGTTTTGGATTCTATAAAACCTACAGTTCAAGCATTGCAAATCTTGCAAACTTTTAGCAATATACCTATGTTGATCAACCTTGCAATATCTGGTCTTTATTTGCTATGAATTACTTTGAAACCTAGACATATGAGGTATTCCTAAAATCAGGACAAGATAAACTGTTATGAGGTATTTTTCTTTAGCTACACAAGTTGTGTTGAAATTATTATAAATAAAATATGCCAAAAATGCATTTTTCTCCCATTTTATATGATTAAATTCATATTTATTGTTATTTTATATACTCATATAGGGTATATACAGTATATATATATATAGGCTTACCATAATTTTTAGAGGTGAAACTGGGACCACCTGGTGCGGTGCCAGTGGGGTGTGGTCAGGAGCATGGTGAAGGGGGCGTGGCAATTACCGGTCCTTTTAAAGTAGTAGCTTTTATGTGTGTAATGTTTCGTGGATACTCTACCCTTCCTCAGTCAAACAAGTGAATCACACAGTTTAAATAGACCATAACACCACCCCCTAGTGAAAAAGGCACCATTACGTTGTCATGGCAAATAAATCCTTAATCTAAATCTCAGATTATAAATAATGCCAAACATCAAGCATAATTATCACTTTCATAATTATCACTTTCACAATTTAATATCTGCAGTGTAATAAGTGTTTTATGTGTCTAAGGAACAGAGCCAAATACTGATAAGGCATAAATACAACATTGAATGAAATAAGTAAAAAAGAAACACGTACTGTTTAAGAGGCTACTCTATACCATAATGCAGGAAGATTACAGCCAAAATGCTATCCTGCATGAAGTAAAGCAAGATCCAGGCCAAAAATCCTTCCTGTCTGTACTTCCTGGTCATACCCATATGATTCCCCTAAAGGTGTATTACCGGCAATGACACCAGGGGTCGGGGGTGGGGTGTGTTAAATTCTTAGAAAAATAAACCAAGTAGTACTACAAAATTAAAAAAAAACCTATGCTCACTCAGCCTGTATTACTAAATGTAAACTTTGAAGGACACGAACGTTAAGCTAAGCAGGGCTGTATGTAACAAAGTATCAGCATCCAACTATGCTGGAGAGCCACAGTCCAGTCATTTTGAATAATGTGTCTGGGTTTCAGGTGCGCTGAAACCCGGACACATGATTTGAAACCTGGAGGTGGCAACCCTACTGGGACAGAATGAACAACTGGGTGGGACACTGGGACAGCGCCTCAAAACCGGGACAATCCCAGTAAAAGTGGGACTTCTGGTAAGCCTATATATATATATATATATATATATATATTTCTTTTGCATGATGTACCGAGTCCACGGATTCATCCTAACTTGTGGGATATTGTCCTTCCTGACAGGAAGTAGCAAAGAGATCACCACAGCAAAGCTGTCTATATAGCTCCCCCCTTAACTCCACCCCCCAGTCATTATCTTTGCTGGCTCTAAACAGGAAGAGTAAAGAGAAGAGGTGTTAAACTGTTAGTTTTATTTTATCTTCAATCAAGTGTTCGTTATTTTTAAATGGTACCGGTGTTTTACTATTTACTCTCAGGCAGGACATAGATGAAGATTTCTGCCTGGAGGATGATGATCTTAGCATTTGTAACTAAGGTCCACTGCTGTTCCCACATGAGCTGAGGAGTACAGGAAAACTTCAGTGTGAGGAACGGTTTCTTGCTATACAGCAATGAGGTATGTTCAGTCATATTTTCTGCAGAGACTGTGTTAACTCAGAAAGGCTGACAGTGTTCCCATTAGGGGAAGGGTAAGCAGTAATCCTAGTGTTATCAGAGGTTTTTACTAGCTTGCATAAAGGGTTAATTTTTTGTGGGCACTCACGCCTAGATTTAGAGTTTTGCGGCCAAAGGGGTGCGTTAGCTACGCATGGTTTTTTCCCCCCGCACCTTTTAAACAACGCTGGTATTTAGAGTTCTCAGAAGAGCTGCGTTAGGCTCCAAAAAGGGAGCGTACAGGCATATTTACCGCCACTGCAACTCTCAATACCAGCGTTGCTTACGGACGCGGCCAGCTTCAAAAACGTGCTCGTGCACGATTCCCCCTAGGAAACAATGGGGCAGTTTGAGCTAAAAAAAAAAACTAACACCTGCAAAAAAGCAGCGTTCAGCTCCTAACGCAGCCCCATTGTTTCCTATGGGGAAACACTCTCTAAGTCTGCACCTAACACCTTAACATGTACCCGGAGTCTAAACACCCCTAAACTTACACTTATTAACCCCTAATCTGCCGACCCCGCTATTGCTGACCCCTGCATATTATTTTTAACTCCTAATCTGCTGCTCCGTACACCGCCGCAACCTACGTTATCCCTATGTACCCCTAATCTGCTGCCCCTAACACCGCCGACCCCTATATTATATTTATTAACCCCTAATCTGCCGCCCCCAACAACGCCGCCACCTACCTACAATTATTGACCCCTAATCTGCCGACCGGACCTCACCGCTACTCTAATAAATGTATTAACCCCTAAAGCTAAGTCTAACCCTAACACTAACACCAACCTAAGTTAAATATAATTTTATTCTAACGAAATAAAATAATTCTTATTAAATAAATTATTCCTATTTAAAGCTAAATACTTACCTGTAAAATAAACCCTAATATAGCTACAATATAAATAATAATTATATTGTAGCTATTTTAGGATTTATATTTATTTTACAGGCAACATTGTATTTATTTTAACCAGGTACAATAGCTATTAAATAGTTAATAACTGAAGGGGCAGAGCCAGCTGCCAACATGGACGGTCGTTAATATCTGGAGCTCTGATCACAAATAATCTAAAGAGGCCACCTACTTCTTCATACTAGGTTAACAACTATTGTAACGGCCTCCTAATAGTCCTTAGTCTCCACTGAACCTAATTTACATCTTCTCAGACACGACTATCCCTGCTATAACTATTAGATTGAGTGCAGAGGGTGCAAAGGTCTGCGGCCCTCTATACGTACTGAACATGGAGACATCCTACCTCACACTGCGGTCCGTACTTGAACACCTACATGCTAAGCTGGATGTTCACTATGAGGATCTTATTGCAGTATGCAGTGGTACAGACAGAGTTTGCCAGCCTTCCCTAACGAAGTTATGGCTACTCCCACTGGGAATGGACCTCAAAGCATGGCGCTTCAAAATGGAACCCCTCCAGGACACCCTGAACCGGAGGAGAACAGTACACCGCTCCCAGCGGTAGAGGTGCTCAACGAGAGTCAGCCGGGGGTGAACACGATGCATATCCCTACACTAGTGAAATGTCAAGATCCTGAGACTCTGTCCGTTAGCTATGTCTGCCCGGTTCCCTGCGCCACTAACCTGTACCCAGAGCAGTCTATGGCTCACGCGTGTACCGGGAGCCTGGAGTCCCATGGTATTCTTGACTTCGTTGGTTGTCATGGCGGTACAGCTTCACACGGTCCCCCTCTGAACACATGTGGCTTGTCGATATTTGTTTCAATGCCGGATGGAACTCGGTCAGTCCTGATGCGGCCGTTGAGCGGTCTCAGTCTCCAGAGTATCGGGCAGCATGGAAATTGGTCACGGTTAGGCATTGGATAACTTGGAGATTTTCAGCGGTACTGGGTGTCTGAATAGTATATGGAGGGTCTGATACGCTTTACCTCTGTCCCTTGACACTTTTATTCACACAACATTTCTGCTACAATTCTATGTACTTATTTCTCCAGGGTAATCTCTTATGACAATGCCTCCTGCGGCTGTTTGCTAAGCTTGTTAGGCTAAAAGTGTTAATGCCTATTTAATGTTATCTTTGGACTATTCTTTCACTGCACAGGAACAGACCACCACCACCACTGGGAGAGACTTTATACAGTCAAGTTAGACGTTATATACAGAGGGTGACTGTAGCCCATGTACGATTTTACCTATGATGTTATGTGCCACTGTAGGGGGATAAGATAGATGAAGTCATCTTGATATTTAGGTCTGCTTTTAGCACAGGGCCTTTAAATGCAGCATACCATATTATTTGGTGCTTGTATATAGGTTCTGTCACTGTAGGAGGTGTATAGTATATACAATTAATCCGGCGACAGGAGATTGAACAGCTATATAACCTGTTATCTACCATTTATATGTTATATTCCAAAGCATTCAGCGTAGTTGATATGATCTTATTTTAGCTGTTCATGCAGGCTATCCCTCTCTTGTAAAAGCTGAGACATAGATGTTAACAAGATCCAGCCATCGCTAACATTAATAATCACTAACATTCATGGGACTGTGCTCATTCTACAACAAGTTTCCTGTTTCTGCCCTAATTTTTAATGTTGTTTAATGATGTATGTTTTCCCCCTTACCGTGCTTATTTTTCTTTTTAAATTATGATATTGGGGGGGAAATGCTATATCTCATAGAACTGTTTTTACCTAAGGGGTGAACTGCTAGTCATTCAAATATCCTGATCTTGGTGATCTAGTTTATTTCTTTTACAAGTTTTATTATACTTTTTCTATGTGTGTTTGTTTTATGGGTGATCTTAATATGTACTAAATGGTTTAGATCATATTTGCATAGCATGCTTAATGTTATGGTTATGGTTTTTATGTTATTCTCTCGTAAGCTACCCATACTTGAGTTACCCTAGATCATTTCAAATGTATACCCTAAGATAGATGTTCTCCTTAGCCTGGGATACAAGTTACTATTGTTATGTATGTGGTTCACTTTATTTTAGTCACTTCAGTAACTCATTACTCTACCTTCTCCCTTATGCACCCCACTCAGCCTTCCCTAGACCTTATATTATAGGTCATAAAGGCAGGTCTCTACGTCTAGGTAGCCATATCACAATACTTACAGCCCAGGTCATATCCTTATATCAAGAGTCCTCCTTTTAACAATAATTTCGGTCCTATATAAACTCACACTTATGACTGTAACTTATGTAGGATATTCTGGTAATATAAATGTAGTAACAGACCCATATATTTCCTCAGGGCTATTATTATCATTTTGAATATATCTCTAACTTATTAGCCAGCACAGTATTTAACATAGGTCCATATTACACATGTATGATGTGCTTTTCCTCCTGTTATCCCTTACTACCTAATAAGTCCCACACGCTTTAGGAGCTACTTGTATGCCTCTCTCTTGGGTACAGTTTTTAGTCTAGGTTTACTTCAGGCACTCTCTGAATGCCCTACACCTGTTGTTACTTAGGAGAGATTACTCACTATGTTCTCCCAGACAGATATTTCATGTTCATCCATTATGTTTGTCATTGTATGTACATGTGCCATATATCTACAGTGGTTAGGCTCCTAACACTGACCCCTTTTCAAAACATACCCACTTAACTCTTAGCAGAATGCTCTTGCTCCTTCACAGAATTCTATGTTTACTGGGACAATTGGATACAAGTGGTTTACATAGTGCAAAGCCCTAACATGTACTATGTACAAAGCACCAAATCTACTAGTCTCAATAGGGCCCACCATGTTAGATAGTTACTCTCTCTATATCTATCAGGACTGGGATTCTTATCTGAAAATATAAGAGATATAATTTATTAAGATAGCAGCCTATAACTATATTTATAGTTAGGAGATCTTCAGCTTGGGCAGCGACTTGGATTAGTTCTTTATATTTAATATTTATAGTGGAGTGCACTGGGTTCTACGGCTGGGACCCCGGGGTCTCACTACTTATCATTCATTATATCTAACCTAACACTAGGCTCTATTTACAGTGAAATAGATCAGTTACTGCACATCATACGAAGCAGCACATATCATTTCCTGCTGTTCCCAGACTGCGGGTACTATCTTTTGAGCTTTCTTTTGTCCATCACACACAACAGATAGGTATTTTTCTATGAGCTAAGATTTTTTTAGACTAGACCCTGCCCCTCCTTTTTGTTAAACCAACAGAAAATTAATCCCCCAAGAACTCATCCCTATACTCAGACAGCATGACCTTTACTCTTCCCTCCTGCTATACCATCTTGACTTCCTAAATGGCTTTGCTCCCCATCAAATCCCACCCCCCACTCTATTTCATCTACTTAACTATGCTCACCATATATACACTTGAATGATTTTTTCGCAATTATATAATTCATTAGTCTTAAATTAACGCTTCAAGCTACTTTTAACTTGCAGGAGTTGTTTTCCAACTAGACCATACAACACCTGAGCAGTAGTTACCATAACTCAATTTATAATACAGAAAATGAGGTACTTACCATACAGACTTCACATCATTCTTCACTACTTTTCATTATATCTAAACTAAAATACTTGTCTGCACAATACTTCATGGATCACTATATCCTTCTTTTTTCATGTATACCAATATCATATCTTTGTCGACAATTGTGATATTACTAGAATTGTAACTTTTTAGTTTGTAGTGTGAGCAATTTGTCTCTAGAACGTTAAAGTCTGATCACTTGATGTATGTTCCGAACACCTCAATAAAAAACTTTATTTAAAAAAAAAAAAATAGTTAATAACTATTTAATAGTTACCTAGTTAAAATAATTAAAAAAATTACCTGTAAAATAAATCCTAACCTAAGTTACAATTAAACCTAACACTACACTATCAATAAATTAATGAAATAAACTATCTTCAATTATCTACAATTAAATCAACTAAACTGAATTACAAAAAAAAACCCCACTAAATTACAAAAAAAAACTAACACTAAATTACAAACAAAAAAAAGATTACAAGAATTTTAAACTAATTACACCTACTCTAAGCCCCCTAAAAAAATAACAAAGCCCCCCAAAATAAAAAAATGCCCATACCCTACTCTAAAATAAAAATTTAACAGCTCTTTTACCTTACCAGCCCTTAAAAGGGCCTTTTGCGGGGCATGCCCCAAAGAAAACAGCTCTTTTACATTTAAATAAACATACAATACCCCCCCCAACATTACAACCCACCACCCACATACCCCTAATCTAACCCAAACACCCCTTAAAAAACCTAACACTAAGCCCCTGAAGATCTTCCTACCTTATCTTCACCACGACGGGTATCACCGATCCATCCAGAAGAGGGTCCGAAGTCTTCATCCTATCCGGCAAGAAGAGGTCCAGAAGAGGGTCCGAAGTCTTCATCCTATCCGGCAAGAAGAGGGCATCCGGACCGGTAGACATCTTCATCCAGGCGGCATCTTCTATCTTCTTCCATCCGGCGCTCTCCTAACGACGTCCTAAGTCCGAATGAAGGTTTCTTTAAATGACGTCATCCAAGATGGCGTCCCTCAAATTCCTATTGGCTGATAGGATTCTATCAGCCAATCGGAATTAAGGTAGGAAAAATCTGATTGGCTGATTGAATCAGCCAATCAGATTCAAGTTCAATCGGATTGGCTGTTCCGATCAGCCAATAGAATGCGAGCTCAATCTGATTGGCTGATCCAATCAGCCAATTGGATTGAACTTGAATCTGATTGGCTGATTCAATCAGCCAATCAGATTTTTCCTACCTTAATTCCGATTGGCTGATAGAATCCTATCAGCCAATAGGAATTTGAGGGACGCCATCTTGGATGACGTCATTTAAAGGAACCTTCATTCGGACTTAGGACGTCGTTAGGAGAGGATGGATCTGCGTCGGCTGCTTCAAGATGGTCCCGCTCCACGCCGGATAGAAGAAGATAGAAGATGCCGCCTGGATGAAGATGTCTACCGGTCCGGATGCCCTCTTCTTGCCGGATAGGATGAAGACTTCGGACCCTCTTCTGGACTTCTTCTTGCCAGATAGGATGAAGACTTCGGAGCCTCTTCTGGACGGATCAGTGATACCCGGCGTGGTGAAGATAAGGTAGGAAGATCTTCAGGGGCTTAGTGTTAGGTTTTTTAAGGGGGGTTTGGGTTAGATTAGGGGTATGTGGGTGGTGGGTTGTAATGTGGGGGGGGGGTATTGTATGTTTATTTAAATGCAAAAGAGCTGTTTTCTTTGGGGCATGCCCCACAAAAGGCCCTTTTAAGGGCTGGTAAGGTAAAAAAGCTGTTCAATTTTTATTTTAGAATAGGTTAGGGCATTTTTTTATTTTGGGGGGCTTTGTTATTTTTTTAGGGGGCTTAGAGTAGGTGTAATTAGTTTAAAATTCTTGTAATCTTTTTTTATTTTTTGTAATTTAGTGGGGGTTTTTTTGTAATTTAGTGTTTGTTTTGTTTTGTAATTTAGTTTAGTTGATTTAATTGTAGATAATTGTAGATAGTTTATTTAATTAATTTATTGATAGTGTAGTGTTAGGTTTAATTGTAACTTAGGTTAGGATTTATTTTACAGGTAATTTTGTAATTATTTTAACTAGGTAACTATTAAATAGTTATTAACTATTTAATAGCTATTGTTCCTGGTTAAAATAAATACAAAGTTGCCAGTAAAATAAATATTAATCCTAAAATAGCTACAATATAATTATTATTTATATTGTAGCTATATTAGGGTTTATTTTACAGGTAAGTATTTAGCTTTAAATAGGAATAATTTATTTAATAAAATTTATTTTATTTCGTTAGATTTAAATTATATTTAACTTAGGGGGGGTGTTAGTGTTAGGGTTAGACTTAGCTTTAGGGGTTAATACATTTATTAGAGTAGCGGCGAGGTCCGGTCGGCAGATTAGGGGTTAATACTTGAAGTTAGGTGTCGGCGATGTTAGGGAGGGCAGATTAGGGGTAAATACTATTTATTTTAGGGTTTTTGAGGCGGGACTGAGGCGGATAAGGGGTTAATACATTTATTATAGTAGCGGTGAGGTCCGGTCGGCAGATTAGGGGTTAATAATTGTAGGTAGGTAGCGGCGAGGTTGGGGGGGCAGATTAGGGGGTAAAAAATATTATGTAGGGGTCGGCGGTGTTAGGGGCAGCAGATTAGGGGTACATAGGGATAATGTAGGTTGCGGCGGTGTGTGGTCGGCAGATTAGGGGTTAAAAAAATTAATAGAGTGGCGGCGATGTGGGGGGCCTCGGTTTAGGGGTACATAGGTAGTTTATGGGTGTTAGTGTACTTTAGAGCACAGTAGTTAAGAGCCTTATGAACCGGCGTTAGCCCAGAAAGCTCTTAACTCCTGGCTTTTTTCTGCGGCTGGAGTCTTGTCGTTAGATTTCTAACGCTCACTTCAGCCGAGACTCTAAATACCGGCGTTAGAAAGATCCCATTGAAAAGATAGGATACGTAATTGACGTAAGGGGATCTGCGGTATGGAAAGGTCGCGGCTGGAAAGTGAGCGTTAGACCCTTTCCTGACTGACTCTAAATACCAGCAGGCAGCCAAAACCAGCGTTAGGACCCCCTAACGCTGGTTTTGACGGCTAAAGCAGAACTCTAAATCTAGGCGTCAGTTTGTTATGTGAATTTGGGACAAACGTTTTAGTGTCTGGGAGTAACATTTTCTGTTTTATGGGAAATTTGCTTGAGAGTTCTTTGAGGTTGTTTATAACCCACATGGCTTTCAGGCCATGTGGGTTATAAACCCCATATTATCGTTAATAAGGGCAGGTAGGGCCACAGCAGAGCTGTGGCAAGGTGCTTATAGGGGTTTTTAACCGGTTTTAGACAAATTTCAATCCGTTTTTTTCATTTGGGGGTTTATTGCTTATTAACTTGTGGTGCAATCCTTCTAAAGCTTAGTGGGTACACTGTTAAAATTTCAGAAAAATTGAAGCAATTTTAACCTGTTTTGCAGTTTGTGTATGCCTTTTTTCTCTTAAAGGCACAGTACCATTTTTGCAAATTGTGTTTTTTTCATTAAATAAAGTGTTTTCCAAGATTGCTTGCTTTATTACTAGTCGGTTACATGTCTGACACTGAGGAAACTCATTGTTCAATTTGTTTAGAAGCCATTGTGGAACCCCCTCTTAGAATGTGTCCCACTTGTACTGATATGTCTATAAATTGCAAACAGCATATTTTGACTTATAAAAGTTTGGCATTAGATGATTCTCAGACAGAAGGAAATCAGGTTTTGCCATCTAGTTCTCCCCAAGTGTCACAACCAGTAACGCCCACACAAGCGACGCCAAGTACTTCTAGTACGTCTAATTCTTTCACCTTGCAAGATATGGCTTCAGTTATGAATACTACCCTCACACAGGTTTTATCTAAGCTGCCTGGGTTGCAAGGGAAGCGCAGTAGCTCTGGGTTAAGAACAAATGCTGAGCCTTCTGACGCTTTAGTAGCCGTATCCGATATTCCCTCACAATGTTCTGAAGTAGGGATGAGGGATTTGCTGTCTGAGGGAGAGATTTCTGATTCAGGAAAGATGTTCTCTCAGACAGATTCAGATATGACGGCATTTAAATTTAAGCTAGAGCACCTCCACTTATTGCTCAGGGAGGTTTTAGCTACTCTGGATGATTGTGACCCTATTGTAGTTCCAGAGAAATTGTGTAAAATGGACAAATATTTAGAAGTTCCGGTTTACACTGATGTGTTTCCGGTCCCTAAGAGGATTTCGGACATTGTTACTAAGGAGTGGGATAAACCAGGTATTCCGTTCTCTCCCCCTCCTGTTTTTAAGAAAATGTTTCCCATTTCTGACACCATAAAGGACTCATGGCAGACGGTCCCTAAGCTGGAGGGAGCTATTTCTACCCTGGCTAAGCGTACAACTATACATATTGAAGACAGTTGTGCTTTCATTGACCCTATGGATAAAAAATTAGAGGGTCTCCTAAAGAAAAACAGAATTTATGTTTACCTGATAAATTACTTTCTCCAACGGTGTGTCCGGTCCACGGCGTCATCCTTACTTGTGGGATATTCTCTTCCCCAACAGGAAATGGCAAAGAGCCCAGCAAAGCTGGTCACATGATCCCTCCTAGGCTCCGCCTACCCCAGTCATTCGACTGACGTTAAGGAGGAATATTTGCATAGGAGAAACCATATGGTACCGTGGTGACTGTAGTTAAAGAAAATAAATTATCAGACCTGATTAAAAAAACCAGGGCGGGCCGTGGACCGGACACACCGTTGGAGAAAGTAATTTATCAGGTAAACATAAATTCTGTTTTCTCCAACATAGGTGTGTCCGGTCCACGGCGTCATCCTTACTTGTGGGAACCAATACCAAAGCTTTAGGACACGGATGAAGGGAGGGAGCAAATCAGGTCACCTAAATGGAAGGCACCACGGCTTGCAAAACCTTTCTCCCAAAAATAGCCTCAGAAGAAGCAAAAGTATCAAACTTGTAAAATTTGGTAAAAGTGTGCAGTGAAGACCAAGTCGCTGCCCTACATATCTGATCAACAGAAGCCTCGTTCTTGAAGGCCCATGTGGAAGCCACAGCCCTAGTGGAATGAGCTGTGATTCTTTCGGGAGGCTGCCGTCCGGCAGTCTCGTAAGCCAATCTGATGATGCTTTTAATCCAAAAAGAGAGAGAGGTAGAAGTTGCTTTTTGACCTCTCCTTTTACCGGAATAAACAACAAACAAGGAAGATGTTTGTCTAAAATCCTTTGTAGCATCTAAATAGAATTTTAGAGCGCGAACAACATCCAAATTGTGCAACAAACGTTCCTTCTTTGAAACTGGTTTCAGACACAGAGAAGGTACGATAATCTCCTGGTTAATGTTTTTGTTAGAAACAACTTTTGGAAGAAAACCAGGTTTAGTACGTAAAACCACCTTATCTGCATGGAACACCAGATAAGGAGGAGAACACTGCAGAGCAGATAATTCTGAAACTCTTCTAGCAGAAGAAATTGCAACTAAAAACAAAACTTTCCAAGATAATAACTTAATATCAACGGAATGCAAGGGTTCAAACGGAACCCCCTGAAGAACTGAAAGAACTAAATTGAGACTCCAAGGAGGAGTCAAAGGTTTGTAAACAGGCTTAATTCTAACCAGAGCCTGAACAAAGGCTTGAACATCTGGCACAGCGGCCAGCTTTTTGTGAAGTAACACAGACAAGGCAGAAATCTGTCCCTTCAGGGAACTTGCAGATAATCCTTTTTCCAATCCTTCTTGAAGGAAGGATAGAATCCTAGGAATCTTAACCTTGTCCCAAGGGAATCCTTTAGATTCACACCAACAGATATATTTTTTCCAAATTTTGTGGTAAATCTTTCTAGTTACAGGCTTTCTGGCCTGAACAAGAGTATCGATAACAGAATCTGAGAACCCTCGCTTCGATAAGATCAAGCGTTCAATCTCCAAGCAGTCAGCTGGAGTGAAACCAGATTCGGATGTTCGAACGGACCCTGAACAAGAAGGTCTCGTCTCAAAGGTAGCTTCCAAGGTGGAGCCGATGACATATTCACCAGATCTGCATACCAAGTCCTGCGTGGCCACGCAGGAGCTATCAAGATCACCGACGCCCTCTCCTGATTGATCCTGGCTACCAGCCTGGGGATGAGAGGAAACGGCGGGAACACATAAGCTAGTTTGAAGGTCCAAGGTGCTACTAGTGCATCCACTAGAGCCGCCTTGGGATCCCTGGATCTGGACCCGTAGCAAGGAACTTTGAAGTTCTGACGAGAGGCCATCAGATCCATGTCTGGAATGCCCCACAGCTGAGTGACTTGGGCAAAGATTTCCGGATGGAGTTCCCACTCCCCCGGATGCAATGTCTGACGACTCAGAAAATCCGCTTCCCAATTTTCCACTCCTGGGATGTGGATAGCAGACAGGTGGCAGGAGTGAGACTCCGCCCATAGAATGATGTTGGTCACTTCTTCCATCGCCAGGGAACTCCTTGTTCCCCCCTGATGGTTGATGTACGCAACAGTTGTCATGTTGTCTGATTGAAACCGTATGAACTTGGCCCTCGCTAGCTGAGGCCAAGCCTTGAGAGCATTGAATATCGCTCTCAGTTCCAGAATATTTATCGGTAACAGAGATTCTTCCCGAGACCAAAGACCCTGAGCTTTCAGGGATCCCCAGACCGCGCCCCAGCCCATCAGACTGGCGTCGGTCGTGACAATGACCCACTCTGGTCTGCGGAATGTCATCCCTCGTGACAGGTTGTCCAGGGACAGCCACCAACGGAGTGAGTCTCTGGTCCTCTGATTTACTTGTATCTTCGGAGACAAGTCTGTATAGTCCCCATTCCACTGACTGAGCATGCACAGTTGTAATGGTCTTAGATGAATGCGCGCAAAAGGAACTATGTCCATTGCCGCTACCATCAACCCGATCACTTCCATGCACTGAGCTATGGAAGGAAGAGGAACGGAATGAAGTATCCGACAAGAGTCTAGAAGTTTTGTTTTTCTGGCCTCTGTCAGAAAAATCCTCATTTCTAAGGAGTCTATTATTGTTCCCAAGAAGGGAACCCTTGTTGACGGAGATAGAGAACTCTTTTCCACGTTCACTTTCCATCCGTGAGATCTGAGAAAGGCCAGGACAATGTCCGTGTGAGCCTTTGCTTGAGGAAGGGACGACGCTTGAATCAGAATGTCGTCCAAGTAAGGTACTACAGCAATGCCCCTTGGTCTTAGCACAGCTAGAAGGGACCCTAGTACCTTTGTGAAAATCCTTGGAGCAGTGGCTTATCCGAAAGGAAGCGCCACGAACTGGTAATGTTTGTCCAGGAATGCGAACCTCAGGAACCGATGATGTTCCTTGTGGATAGGAATATGTAGATACGCATCCTTTAAATCCACCGTGGTCATGAATTGACCTTCCTGGATGGAAGGAAGAATAGTTCGAATGGTTTCCATCTTGAACGATGGAACCTTGAGAAACTTGTTTAAGATCTGAGATCTAAGATTGGTCTGAACGTTCCCTCTTTTTTGGGAACTATGAACAGATTGGAGTAGAACCCCATCCCTTGTTCTCTTAATGGAACAGGATGAATCACTCCCATTTTTAACAGGTCTTCTACACAATGTAAGAATGCCTGTCTTTTTATGTGGTCTGAAGACAACTGAGACCTGTGGAACCTCCCCCTTGGGGGAAGTCCCTTGAATTCCAGAAGATAACCTTGGGAGACTATTTCTAGCGCCCAAGGATCCAGAACATCTCTTGCCCAAGCCTGAGCGAAGAGAGAGAGTCTGCCCCCCACCAGATCCGGTCCCGGATCGGGGGCCAACATTTCATGCTGTCTTGGTAGCAGTGGCAGGTTTCTTGGCCTGCTTACCC
This sequence comes from Bombina bombina, assembly GCF_027579735.1. Taxonomy (NCBI): domain Eukaryota; kingdom Metazoa; phylum Chordata; class Amphibia; order Anura; family Bombinatoridae; genus Bombina; species Bombina bombina. The sequence continues at coordinate 1,380,411,405 of NC_069500.1, forward strand.
TTGTTCCAGCCTTGCATTGGTCTCCAAGCTGGCTTGGCTTGAGAAGTATTACCCTCTTGCTTAGAGGACGTAGCACTTTGGGCTGGTCCGTTTCTACGAAAGGGACGAAAATTAGGTTTATTTTTTTTGCCTTGAAAGGCCGATCCTGAGGAAGGGCGTGGCCCTTACCCCCAGTGATATCAGAGATAATCTCTTTCAAGTCAGGGCCAAACAGCGTTTTCCCCTTGAAAGGAATGTTAAGTAGCTTGTTCTTGGAAGACGCATCAGCCGACCAAGATTTCAACCAAAGCGCTCTGCGCGCCACAATAGCAAACCCAGAATTCTTAGCCGCTAACCTAGCCAATTGCAAAGTGGCGTCTAGGGTGAAAGAATTAGCCAATTTGAGAGCATTGATTCTGTCCATAATCTCCTCATAAGGAGGAGAATCACTATCGACCGCCTTTATCAGCTCATCGAACCAGAAACATGCGGCTGTAGCGACAGGGACAATGCATGAAATTGGTTGTAGAAGGTAACCCTGCTGAACAAACATCTTTTTAAGCAAACCTTCTAATTTTTTATCCATAGGATCTTTGAAAGCACAACTATCCTCTATGGGTATAGTGGTGCGTTTGTTTAAAGTGGAAACCGCTCCCTCGACCTTGGGGACTGTCTGCCATAAGTCCTTTCTGGGGTCGACCATAGGAAACAATTTTTTAAATATGGGGGGAGGGACGAAAGGAATACCGGGCCTTTCCCATTCTTTATTAACAATGTCCGCCACCCGCTTGGGTATAGGAAAAGCTTCTGGGAGCCCCGGCACCTCTAGGAACTTGTCCATTTTACATAGTTTCTCTGGGATGACCAACTTGTCACAATCATCCAGAGTGGATAATACCTCCTTAAGCAGAATGCGGAGATATTCCAACTTAAATTTAAATGCAATCACATCAGGTTCAGCTTGTTGAGAAATGTTCCCTGAATCAGTAATTTCTCCCTCAGACAAAACCTCCCTGGCCCCATCAGACTGGGTTAGGGGCCCTTCAGAAATATTATTATCAGCGTCGTCATGCTCTTCAGTATCTAAAACAGAGCAGTCGCGCTTACGCTGATAAGTGTTCATTTTGGCTAAAATGTTTTTGACAGAATTATCCATTACAGCCGTTAATTGTTGCATAGTAAGGAGTATTGGCGCGCTAGATGTACTAGGGGCCTCCTGAGTGGGCAAGACTCGTGTAGACGAAGGAGGGAATGATGCAGTACCATGCTTACTCCCCTCACTTGAGGAATCATCTTGGGCATCATTGTCATTGTCACATAAATCACATTTATTTAAATGAATAGGAATTCTGGCTTCCCCACATTCAGAACACAGTCTATCTGGTAGTTCAGACATGTTAAACAGGCATAAACTTGATAACAAAGTACAAAAAACGTTTTAAAATAAAACCGTTACTGTCACTTTAAATTTTAAACTGAACACACTTTATTACTGCAATTGCGAAAAAACATGAAGGAATTGTTCAAAATTCACCAAATTTTCACCACAGTGTCTTAAAGCCTTAAAAGTATTGCACACCAAATTTGGAAGCTTTAACCCTTAAAATAACGGAACCGGAGCCGTTTTGAACTTTAACCCCTTTACAGTCCCTGGTATCTGCTTTGCTGAGACCCAACCAAGCCCCAAGGGGAATACGATACCAAATGACGCCTTCAGAAAGTCTTTTCTAAGTATCAGAGCTCCTCTCACATGCGACTGCATGCCATGCCTCTCAAAAACAAGTGCGCAACACCGGCGCGAAAATGAGGCTCTGCCTATGCTTTGGGAAAGCCCCTAAAGAATAAGGTGTCTAAAACAGTGCCTGCCGATATTATTATATCAAAATACCCAGATAAAATGATTCCTCAAGGCTAAATATGTGTTAATAATGAAACGATTTAGCCCAGAAAAAGTCTACAGTCTTAATAAGCCCTTTTTGAAGCCCTTATTTACAATCGTAATAAACATGGCTTACCGGATCCCATAGGGAAAATGACAGCTTCCAGCATTACATCGTCTTGTTAGAATGTGTCATACCTCAAGCAGCAAGAGACTGCTCACTGTTCCCCCAACTGAAGTTAATTGCTCTCAACAGTCCTGTGTGGAACAGCCATGGATTTTAGTGACGGTTGCTAAAATCATTTTCCTCATACAAACAGAAATCTTCATCTCTTTTCTGTTTCTGAGTAAATAGTACATACCAGCACTATTTTAAAATAACAAACTCTTGATTGAATAATAAAAACTACAGTTAAACACTAAAAAACTCTAAGCCATCTCCGTGGAGATGTTGCCTGTACAACGGCAAAGAGAATGACTGGGGTAGGCGGAGCCTAGGAGGGATCATGTGACCAGCTTTGCTGGGCTCTTTGCCATTTCCTGTTGGGGAAGAGAATATCCCACAAGTAAGGATGACGCCGTGGACCGGACACACCTATGTTGGAGAAATTTTTGTTCATCAAGGTTTTCTTCTTCAACCTATAGCATACATTGTTCCTGTAACCACTGCAGCTGCCTTTTGGTTTGAGGCTCTAGAAGAGGCTCTTCAGATGGAGACCCCACTAGATGATATTTTGGACAGAATTAAGGCTCTTAAGTTGGCTAATTCTTTTATTACAGACGCCGCTTTTCATCTTGCTAAATTAGCGGCTAAGAATTCAGGTTTTGCCATTTTAGCGCATAGAGCGTTATGGCTTAAGTCCTGGTCAGCTGATGGGTCATCTAAATCTAAGCTTTTGTCCATCCCTTTCAAAGGTAAGACCCTATTCGGGCCTGCATTGAATGAGATCATTTCAGACATTACTGGAGGGAAGGGTCATACCCTCCCTCAGGATAAGTCAAATAAGACAAGGACCAAACAAAATAATTTTCGTTCCTTCGAAACTTCAAGAGTGGTCCCTCTACCTCTTCCCCTGCTGCAAAGCAAGAGGGGAACTTTACTCAATCCAAGCCAACCTGGAGACCTAATCAGGCTTGGAACAAGGGTAAACAGGCCAAAAAGCCTGCTGCTGCCACTAAGTCAGCATGAAGGGGTAGCCCCCATCCGGGACCGGATCTAGTAGGGGGCAGACTCTCTCTCTTTTCTCAGGCCTGGGCAAGAGACGTTCAGGATTCCTGGGCAGTAGAAATTGTAACCCAGGGATACCTTCTAGATTTCAAGGATTCCCCTCCAAGGGGGAGGTTCCATCTTTCTCAATTGTCTGTAAACCCGACAAAAAGAGAGGCGTTCTTACGCTGTGTAGAAGACCTTTTTACCATGGGAGTGATCTGTCCAGTTCCAAAAGCAGAACAGGGACAGGGGTTCTACTCCAATCTGTTTATAGTTCCCAAAAAGGAGGGAACCTTCAGACCAATTCCGGATCTCAAGATCCTAAACCAATTCCTAAGAGTTCCATCTTTCAAGATGGAGACCATTCGGACTATCTTACCATTGATCCAGGAGGGTCAATATATGACCACCGTGGACTTAAAGGATGCGTATCTGCACATTCCTATCCACAAAGATCATCACCAGTTCCTCAGGTTCGCCTTTCTGGACAAGCATTATCAGTTTGTGGCTCTTCCTTTCGGGTTGGCCACGGCGCCGCAAATCTTCACGAAGGTGCTAGGGTCCCTTCTGGCGGTTCTAAGGCCACGGGGCATAGCAGTGGCACCTCATCTAGACGACATTCTAATTCAAGCATCATCCTTCCAACTAGCCAAGTCTCACACGGATTTAGTGTTGGCCTTTCTAAGGTCTCACGGGTGGAAAGTGAACGTAAAAAAGAGTTCTCTTTCCCCCCTCACAAGAGTTTCATTTCTAGGGACTCTGATAGACTCGGTGGACATGAAAATATTTCTGACAGAGGTCAGGAAATCAAAGATTTTGTCCACCTGCCGAGCTCTTCATTCCATTCCTCGGCCGTCAGTGGCTCAGTGTATGGAGGTAATCGGACTAATGGTAGCGGCAATGGACATAGTTCCGTTTGCTTGCTTGCATCTCAGACCACTGCAACTATGCCTGCTCAATCAGTGGAATGGGGATTATGTGGATTTATCTCCTCAGATAAATCTGGATCAAGAGACCAGAGACTCTCTTCTTTGGTGGTTGTCACAGGATCATCTGTCCCAGGGAATGTGTTTCCGCAGGCCAGAATGGGTTATAGTGATGACGGACGCCAGTCTTCTGGGATGGGGTGCAGTCTGGAATTCCCTGAAAGCTCAGGGTTTGTGGACTCGGGAGGAGGCTCTCCTACCGATAAATATTCTGGAATTAAGAGCGATATTCAATGCTCTCCAGGCATGGCCTCAGCTGAGGTTTCACGACTGTGGCTTATATCAATCATCTGGGCGGAACAAAGAGTTCCTTAGCGATGATAGAGGTCTCAAGGATAATCCAATGGGAAGAGGCTCACTCTTGCCATCTGTCAGCGATCTATATCCCAGGTGTAGAGAACTGGGAGGCAGATTTTCTAAGTCGTCAGACTTTTCAACCGGGGGAGTGGGAACTCCATCCGGAGGTGTTTGCTCAGCTGGTTCGCTATGGGGCACACCAGAGTTGGATCTGATGGCGTCTCGTCAGAACGCCAAACTTCCTTGTTACGGCTCCAGGTCAAGGGATCCTCAGGCTGTACTGATAGATGCTCTAGCAGTACCCTGGTCATTCAACCTGGCTTATGTGTTTCCACCTTTCCCTCTCCTTCCACGTCTGATTGCCAGAATCACACAGGAGAGAGCATCAGTGATTTTGATAGCGCCTGCGTGGCCATGCAGGACTGGTGGACATGTCATCCCTTCCACCATGGTCTCTGCCATTGAGACAGGACCTTATGATTCAAGGTCCATTCAAGCATCCAAATCTAATTTCTCTGCAACTGACTGCTTGGAGATTGAACGCTTGATTCTATCAAAGCAGGGTTTCTCTGGGTCAGTCATAAATACCTTGATTCAGGCTCGAAAGCCTGTTACCAGAAAAATTTATCATAAGATATGGCGTAAATATCTTTTTTGGCGCAAATCAAAAGGCTTCTCCTGGAGTAAAATCAGGATTCCTAGGATTTTGTCTTTTCTCCAAGAGGGATTGGAGAAAGGATTATCGGCTAGTTCCCTAAAGGGGCAGATATCTGCTCTGTCTATTTTGTTGCACAAGCGTCTGGCAGATGTTCCAGACGTTCAGGCTTTTTGTCAGGCTTTAGTTAGAATTAAGCCTGTGTTTAAACCTATTGCTCCGCCATGGAGTCTAAATTTAGTTCGAAGAGTTTCTGAACTATCTGCATTACAATGTGGCCCTCCTTATCTTGTGTTCCATGCTGATAAGGTGGTTTTGCGTACCAAACCTGGGTTCCTACCTAAGGTTGTTACTGACAGGAATATCAATCAAGAAATTGTTGTTCCTTCTCTGTGTCCTAATCCTTCTTGTAAGAAGGAACGTCTGTTGCACAACTTGGATGTGGTTTGTGCTTTGAAATTTTATTTGCAGGCAACCAAAGATTTTCGTCAAACATATTCTTTGTTTGTTGTCTATTCTGGAAAGCGTAGGGGTCAAAGGCTACGGCGACTTCTCTTTCCTTTTGGCTGAAAAGCATCATCCGTTTGGCTTATGAGACTGCTGGACAGCAGCCTCCTGAAAGGATTACAGCTCATTCTACTAGAGCGGTAGCTTCCACATGGGCTTTTAAAAATGATGCTTCTGTTGAACAGATTTGTAAGGCTGCGACTTGGTCGTCACTTTATACCTTTTCAAAATTTTATAAATTTGATACTTTTGCTTCTTCGGAGGCTATTTTTGGGAGAAAGGTTTTGCAAGCAGTGGTGCCTTCCGTTTAGGTTCCTGTCTTGTCCCTCCCTTCATCCGTGTCCTAAAGCTTTGGTATTGGTATCCCACAAGTTAGGATGAATCCGTGGACTCGGTACATCATGCAAAAGAAAACAAAATCTATGCTTACCTGATAAATTTCTTTCTTTTGCGATGTACCGAGTCCACGGCCCGCCCTGTCTATTCAAGACAGATAGTATTTTTTTATGTAAACTTCAGTCACCTCTGCACCTTATAGTTTCTCCTTTTCTTCCTTGGCCTTCTGTCGAATGACTGGGGGGTGGAGTTAAGGGGGGAGCTATATAGACAGCTTTGCTGTGGTTCTCTCTTTGCTACTTCCTGTCAGGAAGGACAATATCCCACAAGTTAGGATGAATCCGTGGACTCGGTACATCGCAAAAGAAAGAAATTTATCAGGTAAGCATAAATTTTGTTATATATATAAAACAAGAACGTCCTGTTAGTCTGTTAAAACACAGTGTATAATATGTCCGTGTAAACTTAAAGGGACATAAAACATTTTGGGTTAGAGACAAAATATAATAATATGTACTTTAATTACTTTACCTGCAAATTTATACTGCAGTGCCTCCCCATTAACCCTTTCTTTTATATTTCCGAATTGTAATCTATGGCTGTATCTATATCTATTGTTGCTTTGGTAGAATGCAAAAGCGCACAGTGATTATCTGCTGGAGCATGCCTAGAATCAAATAAGCAGCTGTGAACTCAGTTGAAATACAATGCCTGTGCTTCTGAAGCTAAACATTGATAAGGGGGAGGGGTTGATCAGACTAATCCAGACAGCATGGCTATGTAAGTAACTTTGCTTATTTTTGAAAATTATTTTAAAATACTTGCCTGCAATTTTTAAATATTTTTTTTTATGCAAACTATTTTTACTAAATTAACACTTTTATGATATGCACAGATCTCAGCCTGTTTTATGGCACTTTAACAAGAGAGCGGATAACTATGGTGAAACTAATACAAAAGCAGAAAGTGTAATTTAAGCATGGAAACTGTGGAAAAAAACCCTGACCTAAAAGGGTTCAATTAAATTTTGGAGCAGAATGATTGTTCCATCATGGACCCAAGCCGAAGTATAGCCTACATGTGCTGTGCTCAGATAGTTGCTATAGTTTTGGACTTTGTGGAGTGTTTAGCTGCTTGCTCATGTGCTATCTATCTATCTATCTTTCTATCACCAGGAAGAACAGATGTTAAAATGGCAGGGGATGGGCATCTGTCTTCAGTTAAACCCCTAGGCCCAATGGTTCCTAATCATATCCGTGAAATAGAAGGAAGGCTATGTGCATAGCTTGGTACCCTGAGACATGACATCCAGAGTCTCCTGGGAAGACTGTAAAGGCTGTGCGCGCTCAGTGTGTCCTGCCTTTTCATCTCTGAGCACTCTGCTGCGTGAGGTCGCGTAGCTCAGCGCTCAGAGATGAAATATGTGAACTTCAGAAGTGATGCGACGCAGCTGCTTCACCTCGCACCGCATCGCTTGCAGTGTGTCACAGCCTTTTCAATCTATGTAGGATGGTTATGAAAACGGAATTACCTGAGTTGCTTGAGTGAGACAAGTGATGTGCAGTAATAGTTCTTCCAAAACAAGAGGTTCCAGATTACTAATGTTAGATCTTAGATAGTCCGCTAATTTATCTTCTGCGAAACCCATTCTTTACCCTAAGATTAGAAGAAAAATAATGAATGGACATATAATAAAGATAATTCTGTTTTATGTTTATTTCCGTTAATTTAGAGGTATGGTATATAATTAGGTTGTTTATAAAGGTGCAAAGATGATCAATTTTATTAATTTCATAGCTGAATTGTGAGTTGCATATTTAAGAAAAACGCGCGCGCACACACATATATATAATAGTATCCATAAATACAGATAAGACACCAGAGGAAAGTTAAACTCACATTTTATTGCACAGTATTTTGCATTCATTTGTCTGACACAATGCAGCCCCTAAGCAATTTGCCTTTCTTGCATACAGTGAGGGACCTCATAATTGTATCACATCTTGAAAAGTGGTTCACAGGGGCAGAGACACAGACATTTCAAAATGTGACGATTCTAAAGCATTATGCATATAAAACGCTTTTAAACATTTGATTAATTGAACATTTGATTTGATTGATTTCAGCAATAGTAATAAAGGACAATGCAAAAACAGAATTTATGCTTACCTGATAAATTACTTTCTCCAACGGTGTGTCCGGTCCACGGCGTCATCCATTACTTGTGGGAATATTCTCCTCCCCAACAGGAAATTGCAAAGAGCACAGCAAAAGCTGTCCATATAGCCCCTCCTCAGGCTCCGCCCCCCAGTCATTCGACCGACGGTTAGGAGAAAAAAGGAGAAACTATAGGGTGCCGTGGTGACTGTAGTGTATAGAGAAAGAAAATTTTCAAACCTGATTAAAAAACCAGGGTGGGCCGTGGACCGGACACACCGTTGGAGAAAGTAATTTATCAGGTAAGCATAAATTCTGTTTTCTCCAACATTGGTGTTTCCGGTCCACGGCGTCATCCATTACTTGTGGGAACCAATACCAAAGCTTTAGGACACGGATGAAGGGAGGGCGCAAATCAGGTTACCTAAACGGAAGGCACCACGGCTTGCAAAACCTTTCTCCCAAAAATAGCCTCCGAAGAAGCATAAGTATCAAATTTGTAGAATTTGGCAAAAGTGTGCAGAGAAGACCAAGTCGCTGCCTTACATATCTGATCAACAGAAGCCTCGTTCTTGAAGGCCCATGTGGAAGCCACAGCCCTAGTAGAGTGAGCTGTGATTCGTTCAGGAGGCTGCCGTCTGGCAGTCTCATAAGCCAATCGGATAATGCTTTTCAGCCAGAAAGAAAGAGAGGTAGCAGTAGCTTTTTGTCCTCTCCTCTTACCAGAATAAACGACAAACAAAGATGAGGTTTGTCTAAAATCCTTTGTTGCTTCTAAATAGAACTTTAAAGCACGAACTACATCTAAATTGTGTAACAAACGTTCCTTCTTTGAAACTGGATTCGGACACAGAGAAGGAACAACTATTTCCTGGTTAATATTCTTGTTCGAAACAACTTTTGGAAGAAAACCAGGCTTAGTACGCAAAACGACCTTATCTGAATGGAACACCAGATAGGGTGGATCACACTGCAAAGCAGATAATTCAGAAACTCTTCTAGCAGAAGAAATAGCAACCAAAAACAGAACTTTCCAAGATAGTAACTTGATATCTATGGAATGTAAAGGTTCAAATGGAACCCCTTGAAGAACTGAAAGAACTAAATTTAGACTCCAAGGAGGAGTCATGGGTCTGTAAACAGGCTTGATTCTGACCAAAGCCTGTACAAAAGCTTGAACATCTGGCACAGCTGCCAGGCGTTTGTGTAATAAAACAGATAAAGCAGAAATCTGTCCTTTTAGAGAACTCGCTGACAACCCTTTATCCAAACCCTCTTGGAGAAAGGAAAGAATCTTAGGAATTTTAATTTTACTCCAGGAGAATCCCTTGGATTCACACCAACAGATATATTTTTTCCATATTTTATGGTAAATCTTTCTAGTCACAGGTTTTCTGGCTTGTACCAGAGTATCTATCACTGAATTTGAAAACCCACGCTTGGATAAAATCAAGCGTTCAATTTCCAAGCAGTCAGCTGCAGAGAAACTAGATTTGGATGTTCGAATGGACCTTGTACTAGAAGATCGTGTCTCAAAGGTAGCTTCCATGGTGGAACCGATGACATATTCACCAGGTCTGCATACCAAGTCCTGCGTGGCCACGCAGGAGCTATCAGAATCACCGAGGCCTTCTCCTGTTTGATCCTGGCTACGAGCCTGGGAAGGAGAGGAAACGGTGGAAACACATAAGCTAGGTTGAACGACCAAGGCGCCACTAATGCATCCACTAGAGTCGCCTTGGGATCCCTGGATCTGGACCCGTAGCAAGGAACCTTGAAGTTCTGACGAGACGCCATCAGATCCATGTCTGGAATGCCCCATAATTGGGTTAACTGGGCAAAGACCTCCGGGTGGAGTTCCCACTCCCCCGGATGGAAAGTCTGACGACTCAGATAATCCGCCTCCCAGTTGTCTACTCCTGGGATGTGAATTGCAGATAGATGGCAGGAGTGATCCTCCGCCCATTTGATGATCTTGGATACCTCTCTCATCGCCAAGGAACTCTTTGTTCCTCCCTGATGGTTGATGTAAGCTACAGTCGTCATGTTGTCCGACTGGAATCTTATGAATCCGGCCTTCGCTAGTTGAGGCCAAGCCCGGAGAGCATTGAATATCGCTCTCAGTTCCAGGATGTTTATCGGGAGAAGAGACTCTTCCCGAGACCATAGACCCTGAGCTTTCAGGGAATCCCAGACCGCGCCCCAGCCTAATAGACTGGCGTCGGTCGTGACAATGACCCACTCTGGTCTGCGGAAACTCATTCCCTGAGACAGGTGATCCTAAGTCAACCACCAACGGAGTGAGTCTCTGGTTAACTGGTTTACTTGAATGCGAGGAGACAAGTCTGCATAGTCCCCATTCCACTGATTGAGCATGCACAGTTGTAATGGTCTTAGATGAATTCGAGCAAAAGGAACTATGTCCATTGCTGCAACCATCAATCCTATTACTTCCATGCACTGAGCTATGGAAGGCTGCTGAATAGAGTGAAGAACTTGACAAGCGTTTAGAAGCTTTGACTTTCTGACTTCTGTCAGGAAGATCTTCATTTCTAAAGAATCTATTATTGTTCCCAAAAAGGGAACTCTTGTTGACGGAGACAGGGAACTCTTTTCTACGTTCACCTTCCACCCGTGAGATCTGAGAAAGGCTAGAACAATGTCTGTATGAGCCTTTGCCTTGGAAAGAGACAACGCTTGAATTAGAATGTCGTCTAGATAAGGTGCCACTGCAATGCCTCTCAGTCTTAGAACCGCTAGAAGGGACCCTAGCACCTTTGTGAAAATTCTGGGAGCAGTGGCTAAACCGAACGGAAGAGCCACGAACTGGTAATGTTTGTCCAGAAAGGCGAACCTTAGGAACTGATGATGATCTTTGTGGATAGGAATATGTAGGTACGCATCCTTTAAATCCACGGTAGTCATATATTGACCCTCCTGGATTGTAGGTAAAATTGTTCGAATGGTTTCCATTTTGAACGATGGAACTCTGAGGAATTTGTTTAGAATTTTAAAATCCAGAATTGGTCTGAAAGTTCCCTCTTTTTTGGGAACTACAAACAGGTTTGAGTAAAACCCCTGACCTTGTTCCGCTGTTGGAACTGGGTGTATCACTCCCATCTTTAACAGGTCTCCTACGCAATGTAAGAATGCCTGTCTCTTTATCTGGTCTGAAGATAAGCGAGACATGTGGAACCTTCCCCTTGGAGGAAGTTCCTTGAATTCTAGAAGATAACCCTGAGAGACTATTTCTAGTGCCCAGGGATCTGGAACATATCTTGCCCAAGCCTGAGCAAAGAGAGAGAGTCTGCCCCCTACTAGATCCGGTCCCGGATCGGGGGCTACCCCTTCATGCTGTCTTGGTAGCAGCAGCAGGCTTCTTGGCCTGTTTACCCTTGTTCCAGCCTTGCATTGGTTTCCAAGCTGGCTTAGCCTGGGAAGCATTACCCTCTTGTCTAGAGGCTGCAGAGTTAGGAGACGGTCCGTTCCTGAAGTTACGAAAGGAACGAAAATTGGACTTATTCTTAGCCTTAAAAGGCCTATCCTGTGGGAGGGCATGGCCCTTTCCCCCGTGATGTCTGAAATAATTTCCTTCAATTCTGGCCCAAAAAGGGTTTTACCTTTGAAAGGAATATTAAGCAATTTTGTCTTGGAAGATACATCCGCCGACCAAGACTTTAGCCAGAGCGCTCTGCGCGCCACAATTGCAAACCTTGAATTTTTCGCCGCTAATCTCGCTAATTGCAAAGCGGCATCTAAAATAAAGGAATTAGATAACTTAAGTGCGTGAATTCTGTCCATGACTTCCTCATATGGAGTCTCCTTATTGAGCGACTTTTCTAGTTCATTGAACCAGAAACACGCCGCCGTAGTGACAGGAATAATGCACGAAATTGGTTGGAGGAGGTAGCCTTGCTGAACAAAAATCTTTTTAAGCAAACCCTCCAATTTTTTATCCATAGGATCTTTGAAAGCACAATTGTCCTCAATGGGAATAGCCCCCTCAACCTTAGGGACTGTTTGCCATGTGTCCTTCCTTGGGTCGACCATGGGGAACAATTTCTTAAATATAGGAGGTGGGACAAAAGGTATACCTGGTTTCTCCCACTCCTTATTCACTATGTCCGCCACCCTTTTAGGTATCGGAAAGGCATCAGGGTGCACCGGGACCTCTAGGAATTTGTCCATCTTGCACAATTTTTCTGGAATGACCAAAGAGTCACAATCATCCAGAGTAGTTAGCACCTCCTTAAGTAATGCGCGGAGATGCTCTAACTTAAATTTAAACGTCACAACATCAGGTTCTGCCTGTTGAGAAATTCTTACTGAGTCAGAAAGTTCTCCCTCCGACAAACCCTCCCTCACTGCCACTTCTGACTGGTGTGAGGGTATGACAGATAAATTATCGTCGACGCCTTCTTGCTCCACTGTATTTAAAACTGAACAATCACGCTTTCTTTGAAATGCTGGCATTTTGGATAAAATATTAGCTATGGAATTATCCATTACTGCCGTTAATTGTTGCATAGTAACAAGCATTGGCGCGCTAGATGTACTAGGGGTCGCCTGCGCGGGCATAACTGGTATTGACACAGAAGGAGAGGATGAAGAACTATCCCCACTACCTTCATTTGATGAATCATCTTGGGCAACCTTATTAAATGTGACAGTACTGTCCTTACTTTGTCTGGACGCCATGGCACAATTATCACATACATTTGAAGGGGGGACCAGCTTGGCCTCCATACATACAGAACATGTTCTATCTGAAGGTACAGACATGTTAGACAGGCTTAAACAGGCTAATAATGCAAAAAAAACGTTTTTAAACAAAACCGTTACTGTCTCTTTAAATGTTAAACAGAGCACACTTTATTTCTGAATATGTGAAAAACTATGAAGGAAATATCCAATCTTTACCAAATTTTCACCACAGTGTCTTAATGCTTTTAAAGTATTGCACCCCAATTTTCAAGCTTTTAACCCCTTAAATGAGGAAACCGGAGCCGTTTAATCAATTAACAACTTTAACCCCACTACAGTCCCAGCCACAGCGTTTGCTGCGACTCCACCTGTCCTTGGGGGTTATACGATACCAAATTAAGCCTTCCAGGAACGTTTTCAATGATCACCAGACCCTCTCACATGCAGCTGCATGCACTGCATCCAAAAGAAACTGCGCAATTATGGCGCGAAAATGAGGCTCTGCCTACGATAGTGAAAGGCCCTTCCTGACTGGGAAGATGTCTAAATGACTGCCTGGCGTCTAAAAACAATCCCCACACTAAGAGTTTAGAAATATCACTTCAAACTTCATAAAAAACCTAAATAAAGCAATCGATTTAGCCCACAAGAGTGTCAACCAGTGTATAGCCCATAATAAGCCTGCATTATGTTAAGAGTCTAAGAAAATGGCTCACCGATCCCCAAGAGGGAAAATGACAGTCTTCTAGCATTACACAGTCTTGTTAGAAAATGGACTAGTCATACCTTGAGCAGAAAAAGTCTGCAAACTGTTCCCCCCAACTGAAGTTCTCTGGGCTCAACAGTCCTGCGTGGGAACAGCAATTGATTTTAGTTACTGCTGCTAAAATCATACTCCTCTTTTAAACAGAACTCTTCATCCCTTTCTGTTTTAGAGTAAATAGTACAAACCGGCACTATTTTAAAATAACAAACTCTTGATAGAAGAATAAAAAACTACAACTAAACACCACATACTCTTCACCATCTCCGTGGAGATGCTACTTGTTCAGAGCGGCAAAGAGAATGACTGGGGGGGGCGGAGCCTGAGGAGGGGCTATATGGACAGCTTTTGCTGTGCTCTTTGCCATTTCCTGTTGGGGAGGAGAATATTCCCACAAGTAATGGATGACGCCGTGGACCGGACACACCAATGTTGGAGAAATACAGCAACCACCACTGAAAATAAAAGATACATGACAAGTTATTTATTATTATTATGGAGCTATAAAAACATCTTGAGTTTTGGTTACATTATGGCTTTATCTTCTCTCTCCTCCTCCTTTTCCCTTTCCTCCCTGTCCCACTCATCTCCCTCCTTCCAACCTCTCTCCCCTCTCCTACTATTATCCTCCTTCTTGCTCTCCCTCCTCCCTCTTTTCCACTCTCTCCCATCCCTCTGTTTTCCTTCTCTCTATTTCCTCTCTCCTCACCCTCTCCTCTATCTATTAACTAGAGATGTGCATTCTGCCGTTTCATTCACTGCCAAATACGGAGAAGGGTTCGGCTCTTTTCATGGCATTGGGCTCTTTTCAAAGCTGGATTTATTCTTGTGAAAGTGCAACACATTAAGATCGGGATGAACGAAATTGCCGAATGCACGTCTATGCTATCATCTGTCTGTCTGTATATCTATTTAAATTATAAATACCACAATCTGTTTAGAATATTAATTTGGTTTCCTTATCTCACTTTCCCTCATTTTCCCTAAATTGCTAATGTGAAAGTTCACTAAAATAATTAAACTCACCTTCTTCTCTAGTTGATATCAAGGCCGGATGGGCCTACCAGGATACCAGAAGATTTCTCCTGTTAAGTGTAGTCAGTCCACGGGTCATCATTACTTCTGGGATATTAACTCCTCCCCAACAGGAAGTGCAAGAGGATCACCCAAGCAGAGCTGCTATATAGCTCCTCCCCTCTACGTCACACCCAGTCATTCTCTTGCACCCAACTAATAGATAGGATGTGTGAGAGGACTGTGGTGATTATACTTAGTTTTTATATCTTCAATCAAAAGTTTGTTATTTTAAAACAGCACCGGAGTGTGTTGTTCCTTCTCAGGTAGAATTTGAAGAAGAATCTACCTGAGTTTTTTGTATGATTTTAGCCGGCGTAGCTAAGATTCATTTTGCTGTTCTCGGCCATTCTGAGGAGTGAGGTAAACTTCAGATCAGGGGACAGCGGGCAGGTTCACCTGCAAAGAGGTATGTAGCAGTATATTATTTTCTGAGGAATGGAATTGACTGAGAAAATACTGCCAATACCGATATAATGTAAGTTCAGCCTTAAATGCAGTAGTAGCAACTGGTATCAGGCTGTTATGTTTATATGTTTACACTTCAGTATTCTGGGGAATGGCACTTCACTGGGATAATACTGTATGCATGTAACTTTTAGCCTAACTTGCAGTGGGAACGACTAGCAGCAGGCTTTTTAATGACACTTCATTTTATTTGATTTTAAACGTTTTGCTGGCATGTTAAATCGTTTATTTATCTGAGGTACTGGGTGAAAAATTGTTTTGGGCACTGTTTTTCCACTTGGCTGTCGTTTATTTTAATTTAAGACAGTTTACTGAACTTCCCTCACTGTTGTGTGTGAGGGGGAGGGGCCTATTTTGGCGCTTTTGCTACGCATCAGAAATTCAGTCACAAGTCTGTTTTCTTCCCTGCATGATCCGGATCGTCTCTACAGAGCTCAAGGGTCTTCAAAAATTATTTTGAGGGAGGTAATCACTCACAGCAGACCTGTGAGATTGTGCTTTGACTGTAATAAAAAACGTTTATATTCTGTACTTTTTTTCTGCTATTTAAGGGTTAGTTATCCATTGCTAATGGGGGCAATCCTTTGCTAATTTGTATTTTTACCGGGAAAAATTTGATTTTATAGTTTCTCCGGTTCTTTGTTAGTCAACTGTCATAATTTTTTTCTGTGCTTCTTAAAGGCACAGTACGTTTTTCATATTACTTGTAAATTGAGTTGAAAAGTATTTCCAAGTTTGCTAGTTTAATTGCTAGTGTGTTAAACATGATTGAACATCATTCACCAAACAACGAGGGGGAAGTTATGCCGACTAACTTGCCTCACGTGTCAGTACCTGCATCTCCCGCTCGGGAGGTGCGTGATATTGTAGCGCCGAGTACTTCAGGGCGGCCATTACAAATCACATTACAGGACATGGCTAATGTTATGACTGAAGTTTTGTCTAAATTACCAGAACTTAGAGGTAAGCGAGATCACTCTGGGGTCAGAACAGAGTGCGCTGATAATAATAGGGCCATGTCAGATACTGCGTCACAATTTGCAGAACATGAGGACGGAGAGCTTCAATCTGCAGGTGACGGATCTGATCCCAATAGAGTGGATTCAGACATTTCAAACTTTAAGTTTAAGCTAGAGAACCTCCGTGTATTGCTAGGGGAGGTATTAGCGGCTCTGAATGATTGTAACACCGTTGCAATCCCAGAGAAATTATGTAGGCTGGATAGATACTATGCGATACCGGCGAGTACTGACGTATTTCCTATACCTAAGAGGCTTACAGAGATAATTACTAAGGAGTGGGATAGGCCCGGTGTACCCTTTTCCCCCCCTCCTGTATTTAGAAAAATGTTTCCAATAGACGCCACCACATGGGACTTATGGCAGATGGTCCCTAAGGTGGAGGGAGCGGTTTCTACTCTGGCTAAGCGTACCACTATCCCGGTGGAGGATAGCTGTGCCTTTTCAGATCCAATGGATAAAAAATTAGAGGGTTACCTTAAGAAAATGTTTGTTCAACAAGGTTTTATATTGCAACCCCTTGTATGTATTGCGTCTGTCACGGCTGCGGCCGCTTTTTGGTCCGAGTCTCTGGAAGAGACTCTTGACTCAATGACTATAGATGAGATTTCAAATAAGCTTAAAACCCTTAAGCTAGCTAATTCATTTATTTCAGATGCCGTAGTACATTTAACTAAACTTACGGCTAAGAATTCCGGATTCGCCATTCAGGCACGTAGAGCACTGTGGCTAAAATCCTGGTCAGCTGATGTTACTTCTAAATCTAAATTACTTAATATACCTTTCAAAGGGCAGACCTTATTCGGGCCCGGTTTGAAAGAAATTATCGCTGACATTACAGGAGGTAAAGGCCATGCCCTGCCTCAAGACAGAGCCAAACCTAGGGCTAGACAGTCTAATTTTCGTGCCTTTCGTAATTTCAAGGCAGGAGCAGCATCAACTTCCTTTGCACCAAAACAGGAAGGAGCTGTTGCTCGCTACAGACAAGGCTGGAGACCTAACCAGTCCTGGAACAAGGGCAAGCAGGCCAGAAAACCTGCTGCTGCCCCTAAGACAGCATGAATTGAGGGCCCCCGATCCGGGAACGGATCTAGTGGGGGGCAGACTTTCTCTCTTCGCCCAGGCTTGGGCAAGAGATGTCCAGGATCCCTGGGCTTTAGAGATCATATCTCAGGGATATCTTCTGGACTTCAAAACCTCTCCCCCGAAAGGGAAATTTCATCTTTCAAGGTTGTCAACAAACCAAATAAAGAAAGAGGCGTTTCTACGCTGTGTACAAGATCTCTTACTAATGGGAGTGATCCACCCGGTTCCGCGGTCGGAGCACGGACAGGGGTTTTACTCAAATCTGTTTGTGGTTCCCAAGAAAGAAGGAACCTTCAGACCAATCTTGGATTTAAAGATCCTAAACAAATTCCTAAGAGTTCCATCGTTCAAAATGGAAACTATTCGGACAATCTTACCCATGATCCAAAAGGGTCAGTACATGACCACAGTGGATTTAAAGGACGCTTACCTTCACATACCGATTCACAAAGATCATTACCGGTATCTAAGGTTTGCCTTCCTAGACAGGCATTACCAGTTTGTAGCTCTTCCATTCGGATTGGCTACGGCTCCAAGAATCTTCACAAAGGTTCTGGGCGCTCTTCTGGCGGTACTAAGACCGCGAGGAATTTCGGTAGCTCCGTACCTAGACGACATTCTGATACAAGCTTCAAGCTTTCTAACTACCAAGTCTCATACAGAGTTAGTACTGGCATTTCTAAGGTCGCATGGGTGGAAGGTGAACGAAAAGAAGAGTTCTCTCTTTCCACTCACAAGAGTTCCCTTCTTGGGGACTCTTATAGATTCTGTAGAAATGAAGATCTACCTGACAGAAGACAGGTTAACAAAGCTTCAAAATGCTTGCCGTGTCCTTCATTCCATTCAACACCCGTCAGTGGCTCAATGCATGGAGGTAATCAGCTTAATGGTAGCAGCAATGGACATAGTACCCTTTGCACGCCTACATCTCAGACCGCTGCAATTGTGCATGCTAAGTCAGTGGAATGGGGATTACTCAGATTTGTCCCCTACTCTGAATCTGGATCAAGAGACCAGAAATTCTCTTCTATGGTGGCTTTCTCGGCCACATCTGTCCAGGGGGATGCCATTCAGCAGGCCAGATTGGACAATTGTAACAACAGACGCCAGCCTACTAGGTTGGGGCGCTGTCTGGAATTCTCTGAAGGCTCAGGGATCATGGACTCAGGAGGAGAGTCTCCTTCCAATAAACATTCTGGAATTGAGAGCAGTTCTCAATGCCCTTCTGGCTTGGCCCCAGTCAACAACTCGGGGGTTCATCAGGTTTCAGTCGGACAACATCACGACTGTAGCTTACATCAACCATCAAGGAGGGACAAGAAGCTCCCTAGCGATGATGGAAGTATCAAAGATAATTCGCTGGGCAGAGTCTCACTCTTGCCACCTGTCAGCGATCCACATCCCAGGAGTGGAGAACTGGGAGGCGGATTTCCTAAGTCGTCAGACTTTTCATCCGGGGGAGTGGGAACTTCATCCGGAGGTCTTTGCCCAAATACTTCGACGTTGGGGCAAACCAGAGATAGATCTCATGGCGTCTCGACAGAACGCCAAGCTTCCTTGTTACGGGTCCAGGTCCAGGGACCCGGGAGCGGTCCTGGTAGATGCTATGACAGCACCTTGGACCTTCGGGATGGCTTATGTGTTTCCACCCTTTCCGATGCTTCCTCGATTGATTGCCAGGATCAAACAGGAGAGAGCATCAGTGATTCTAATAGCGCCTGCGTGGCCACGCAGGACCTGGTATGCAGATCTAGTGGACATGTCATCCTGTCCACCTTGGTCTCTGCCTCTGAGACAGGACCTTCTAATTCAGGGTCCCTTCAAACATCAAAATCTAATTTCTCTGAAGCTGACTGCTTGGAAATTGAACGCTTGATTTTATCAAAGCGTGGATTTTCTGAGTCAGTAATTGATACCTTAATACAGGCGAGGAAACCTGTTACCAGAAAGATTTACCATAAAATATGGCGTAAATACTTACATTGGTGAGAATCCAAGAGTTACTCATGGAGTAAGGTTAGGATTCCTAGGATATTGTCTTTTCTACAAGAAGGTTTAGAAAAGGGTTTATCTGCTAGTTCCTTAAAGGGACAGATCTCAGCTCTGTCCATTCTTTTACACAAACGTCTGTCAGAAGTTCCAGACGTTCAGGCTTTTTGTCAGGCTTTGGCCAGGATTAAGCCTGTGTTTAAAACTGTTGCTCCACCATGGAGCTTAAATTTAGTTCTTAACGTTTTACAGGGTGTTCCGTTTGAACCCCTTCATTCCATTGATATCAAATTGTTATCTTGGAAAGTTCTGTTTTTAATGGCTATTTCCTCGGCTCGAAGAGTCTCTGAGTTATCGGCCTTACATTGTGATTCTCCTTACCTGATTTTTCATTCAGACAAGGTAGTTCTGCGTACTAAACCTGGGTTCTTACCTAAGGTGGTCACTAATAGGAATATCAATCAAGAGATTGTTGTTCCATCATTGTGTCCTAATCCTTCTTCAAAGAAGGAACGACTTCTACACAATCTAGATGTAGTCCGTGCCCTGAAATTTTATTTACAGGCAACTAAAGATTTTCGACAAACTTCTTCCCTGTTTGTCGTTTATTCTGGACAGAGGAGAGGTCAAAAAGCTTCTGCTACCTCTCTCTCTTTTTGGCTTCGTAGCATAATACGTTTAGCTTATGAGACTGCTGGACAGCAGCCTCCTGAAAGAATTACAGCTCATTCTACTAGAGCTGTGGCTTCCACTTGGGCCTTTAAGAATGAGGCCTCTGTTGAACAGATTTGCAAGGCTGCAACTTGGTCTTCTCTTCATACTTTTTCCAAATTTTACAAATTTGACACTTTTGCTTCTTCGGAGGCTGTTTTTGGGAGAAAGATTCTTCAGGCAGTGGTTCCTTCCGTATAAAGATCCTGCCTGTCCCTCCCGTCATCCGTGTACTTTAGCTTTGGTATTGGTATCCCAGAAGTAATGATGACCCGTGGACTGACTACACTTAACAGGAGAAAACATAATTTATGCTTACCTGATAAATTCCTTTCTCCTGTAGTGTAGTCAGTCCACGGCCCGCCCTGTTTTTTATGGCAGGTCTAAATTTTTAAATTATACTCCAGTCATCACTGCACCCTTTAGCTTCTCCTTTCTCGTTGGTTCTCGGTCGAATGACTGGGTGTGACGTAGAGGGGAGGAGCTATATAGCAGCTCTGCTTGGGTGATCCTCTTGCACTTCCTGTTGGGGAGGAGTTAATATCCCAGAAGTAATGATGACCCGTGGACTGACTACACTACAGGAGAAAGGAATTTATCAGGTAAGCATAAATTATGTTTTCCCGGTAGGCTCCAAAAGTTGAGGCTCGTCAGCTACAATTTAAGGGAGTGGTGCTGATGGTGGGGCAATGCTAATTACCTTGTATGTTTCATTTCCTAGACCATGTACCCATTTAGTAGCCCTACCTTGAATGGTTTCTAGTGTCTAGTCAAAACCCACTGTGAGACAGTGACGCACTGTTTTCAGTGTCTTCCCAGGTCAACTATTGATAATAATTTTCACACTGTGAGAGGGAGTCAAGGATAACATTTGGTTGTTTCTGGGATTTATTATTACAAAATAATATTTTATTCTGAAAAAAAATAAAAAATATTGGGATAAGGTTTATCAGTGGAAACTGAAATTACACTACACCGTCCCTTTAAAGGTACATAACAATTAAACCTTTTTTTGGTTCAAACAGAGCATTTGAATTTAAAAGACATCTTGGTTTACTTCTATGATCAAACCAATTTTATTCTCTTGGCATTTTTTTATTAAACAGCAAACCTAGGTGAGCTCAGGAGTACTAATGCTCTACTGAGAGCTAGCTGGTGACAAGTGCCTACACACATATGACTCTTATTAAAGGGAATGTAAATGTTGATGCTAAAGTGCCTGTTTTTTAAAAATTCGATTAAAAACAGGGGTACTTTAATTCATCAAAATTTACATTTCACTCATGTTGTGAAAAAATACTTACCATTTAATCTTGACAGCAGCTCCCGCTTCCTCCACCCGTCGCAAAGCCTCTTCCTGGGTCTAAAATGAGGCTTCCTCCAATCACGGCATTGAATCAGACACTGATTCCCCCGGGGGGGGGGAGCCGTGATTGGAGGATGACCCATCCATAATTTCTGACATCAGAAATGGCTTGCGACGACCGGAGGAAGCTGGAGCTGCTGTCAAGTTTAAAAGGTAAGGTTTTTTTTCAATATGAGTGAAATGTAAATTTTGATGAATTAAATTGCCCCTGTTTTTAATCAAATTTTTAAAAACCGGGCATTTTAGCATCAAAACTCCACTAGGTCCCATTATTGCATTGCTGCTCTGAAACTGACTTTAACTATGTGTTTAACTCCTTTGATGGGGCTAAACACGTTGCTATATGCAAGCAATAGTACAATAATAAAATGTTCTAATACATTAGACATTAAACGCTAAAGCCTAAATTAAAAGTGGAGCACAAAAATAATAGTGCTGTTGCATGTTTACCTCGTTCTAGCACAATCAATACGGCTTCTATTTTAGAGCTCATATTAAGTATAAGTATGTGGCATATGTCAATCCCCCCAGACTTTTCCGACTGGGGAGATTGACAGCTCCAGCTCGCGTGCGATTGGATGCTCGCAAGCAGGAGGGGGGTTGCACACTTTGCAGACATCCCAACCTGAAAAAACTAATTTCAGGGAGGTGCCCCTGAAATAGTTGAAAATGTTATCACAAAAAGTGAGAAGGAAAAAAAAAAAGACAAGATGAACCTTGCATGTATAAATATATTGTACAGACTCCCATAATCTCTATATTGAATATAGAGATTATGGGAGTCTGTACAATATAGAGAGTATGGGAATCTGCACAATATAGAGAGAATGGGAATCTGCACAATATAGAGAGAATGGGAATCTGCACAATATAATGAGTATGGGAATCTGCACAATATAGAGAGTATGGAAATCTGCACAATATAGAGAGTATGGGAATCTGCACAATATAGAGAGTATTAGAGTCTGCACAATATAGAGAGTATGGGAGTATGCACAATATAGAGAGTATGGAAGTATGCACAATATAGAGCGTATGGGAATCTGCACAATATAAAGTTTGGGAATCTGCACAATATAGAGAGTATGGGAGGGAGTCTGCACAATATAGAGTGTATGGGAGTCTGCAAAGTATAGTGTATGGGAGGGAGTCTGCACAATATAGAGTGTATGGGAGGGAGTCTGCACAATATAGAGAGTATGGGAGTCTGCACATCTCACCTCTATATATAACAGATCTGCTGCTGTCTTGCACCGCACTAGAGTTCAGGATCAGGAAGGGGGAGAAAAGTCCAGAGAGGAATGCAGCAACTATTTACATTGAGCTACAATGGAACAGTGACACCTACAGGTAGAAATGAAAAGTTCAGGCACAAATTTGACTTTCTCTGGCTCTGCTCTTTCCGGGATCTTATGTTTACTTTGCGGGTGTCAGGGAGCCGCTATTTCAATGCGGGAGAACAGAGAGTTGGTATGTCTGACTTTGATTTGTGTGCAATGACAGACGCAATGCCAGGTGGACAGGGATTAAGATGTACGCCAGTCTTTAATACATCTGCCCTTTAGTCTGAATTTCAAATTAGTAGCACATTTTTCCTAAAGAATTTCAAAGTTAGTTTCATTTTCCTCCCAGCAACATGTGTCAGCCATCAGCCAATCACAAAATGCCTATACATATATACTGTAAATTCTTGCACATGCTCAGTAGGAGCTGGAGCCTTAGAAAGTGTGTATATATAAAACAAATTGCACATTTTGATAATTGAAGTGAATTGGAAAGTTGTTAAAAATTGTGTGCTCTATCATAAAAGTTTAATTTTGATTTAAATTTTCCTTTAAAGGGACATAATACTCATAGGCTAAATCACTTGAAACTGATGCAGTATAACTGTAAAAAGCTGACAGGAAAATATCACCTGAGCATCTCTATGTAAAAAAGGAAGATATTTTACCTCACAATTTCCTCAGCTCAGCAGAGTAAGTTCTGTGTAAAAAGTTATACTCAGCTGTTGCTTATCTGCAGGTAAATAAAAATAAAAAAATGAAGAAATGAACAGCAGACAATCAGCATCAGTAGTGCTGAGGTCATGAACTTTTTTACTGTTATCTGATCTTATGAGATTTAACTTAACTGTCATGAGATTTCATAGTAAACTTCCTTAAACTGAATAGGGAAATAAGATGCACGTAAGCTCACTCCCTTAGCTGTCCCGGGACAGACATACTGATTTGCTGCTTAGAAGTCCTTTACAAGGGGATGTGGCTACTGAGGATTTTTTTAGGTAAAACAGAATTTATGCTTACCTGATAAATTACTTTCTCCAACGGTGTGTCCGGTCCACGGCGTCATCCTTACTTGTGGGAATATCTCTTCCCCAACAGGAAATGGCAAAGAGTCCCAGCAAAGCTGGCCATATAGTCCCTCCTAGGCTCCGCCCACCCCAGTCATTCGACCGACGGACAGGAGGAAAATATATAGGAGAAACCATATGGTACCGAGGTGACTGTAGTTAGAGAAAATAATTCATCAGACCTGATTAAAAAACCAGGGCGGGCCGTGGACCGGACACACCGTTGGAGAAAGTAATTTATCAGGTAAGCATAAATTCTGTTTTCTCCAACATTGGTGTGTCCGGTCCACGGCGTCATCCTTACTTGTGGGAACCAATACCAAAGCTTTAGGACACGGATGAAGGGAGGGAGCAAATCAGGTTACCTAAACGGAAGGCACCACGGCTTGCAAAACCTTTCTCCCAAAAATAGCCTCAGAAGAAGCAAAAGTATCAAATTTGTAAAATTTGGCAAAAGTGTGCAGTGAAGACCAAGTCGCTGCCTTACATATCTGGTCAACAGAAGCCTCGTTCTTGAAGGCCCATGTGGAAGCTACAGCCCTAGTGGAGTGAGCTGTAATTCTTTCAGGAGGCTGCCGTCCGGCAGTCTCGTAAGCCAATCGGATGATGCTTTTAAGCCAAAAGGAAAGAGAGGTAGAAGTCGCTTTTTGTCCTCTCCTTTTACCAGAATAGACAACAAACAGAGAAGATGTTTGTCTGAAATCTTTTGTAGCCTCTAAATAGAATTTTAGAGCACGGACTACGTCCAAATTGTGTAACAAACGTTCCTTCTTTGAAACTGGATTCGGACATAAAGAAGGAACAACTATCTCCTGGTTAATATTCTTGTTAGAAACAACCTTTGGAAGAAAACCAGGCTTAGTACGCAAAACCACCTTATCTGCATGGAACACCAGATAAGGCGGAGAACACTGCTAAGCAGATAACTCAGAAACTCTTCTAGCAGAAGAAATAGCAACTAAAAACAAAACTTTCCAAGATAGTAACTTAATATCTATGGAATGTAAGGGTTCAAACGGAACCCCTTGAAGAACTGAAAGAACTAGATTTAGACTCCAGGGAGGAGTCAAAGGTCTGTAAACAGGCTTGATCCTAACCAGAGCCTGAACAAATGCTTGAACATCTGGCACAGCTGCCAGTCTTTTGTGTAGTAAGACAGATAAAGCAGAGATCTGTCCCTTTAGAGAACTTGCAGATAATCCTTTCTCCAAACCTTCTTGTAGAAAGGAGAGAATCTTAGGGATTTTTATCTTATTCCATGGGAATCCTTTGGATTCACACCAACAGATATATTTTTTCCATATCTTATGGTAAATCTTTCTAGTTACTGGTTTTCTGGCCTGAACCAGAGTATCTATCACAGAATCTGAAAACCCACGCTTTGAAAGAATCAAGCGTTCAATCTCCAAGCCGTCAGCTGGAGGGAGACTAGATTTGGATGTTCGAATGGACCCTGAACAAGAAGGTCCTGTCTCAAAGGTAGCTTCCATGGTGGAACCGATGACATATTCACCAGGTCTGCATACCAAGTCCTGCGTGGCCACGCAGGAGCTATCAAGATCACCGAGGCCCTCTCCTGTTTGATCCTGGCTACCAGCCTGGGAATGAGAGGAAACGGTGGAAACACATAAGCTAGGTTGAAGGTCCAAGGTGCTACTAGTGCATCTACTAGAGTCGCCTTGGGATCCCTGGATCTGGACCCGTAACACGGAACCTTGAAGTTCTGACGAGACGCCATCAGATCCATGTCTGGAATGCCCCATAATTGAGTCAGTTGGGCAAAGATCTCCGGATGGAGTTCCCACTCCCCCGGATGGAAAGTCTGACGACTCAGATAATCCGCTTCCCAGTTTTCCACACCTGGGATGTGGATCGCAGATAGATGGCAGGAGTGTTCCTCCGCCCATTGTATTATTTTGGTCACTTCTTTCATCGCCAGGGAACTCCTTGTTCCCCCCTGATGATTGATATACGCAACGGTCGTCATGTTGTCTGATTGGAATCTTATGAATCTGGCCTTTGCTAGTTGAGGCCAAGCCCTGAGAGCATTGAAAAACAGAATTTATGTTTACCTGATAAATTACTTTCTCCAACGGTGTGTCCGGTCCACGGCGTCATCCTTACTTGTGGGATATTCTCTTCCCCAACAGGAAATGGCAAAGAGCCCAGCAAAGCTGGTCACATGATCCCTCCTAGGCTCCGCCTTCCCCAGTCATTCGACCGACGTAAAGGAGGAATATTTGCATAGGAGAAACCATATGATACCGTGGTGACTGTAGTTAAAGAAAATAAATTATCAGACCTGATTAAAAAACCAGGGCGGGCCGTGGACCGGACACACCGTTGGAGAAAGTAATTTATCAGGTAAACATAAATTCTGTTTTCTCCAACATAGGTGTGTCCGGTCCACGGCGTCATCCTTACTTGTGGGAACCAATACCAAAGCTTTAGGACACGGATGAAGGGAGGGAGCAAATCAGGTCACCTAGATGGAAGGCACCACGGCTTGCAAAACCTTTCTCCCAAAAATAGCCTCAGAAGAAGCAAAAGTATCAAACTTGTAAAATTTAGTAAAAGTGTGCAGTGAAGACCAAGTCGCTGCCCTACATATCTGATCAACAGAAGCCTCGTTCTTGAAGGCCCATGTGGAAGCCACAGCCCTAGTGGAATGAGCTGTGATTCTTTCAGGAGGCTGCCGTCCGGCAGTCTCGTAAGCCAATCTGATGATGCTTTTAATCCAAAAAGAGAGAGAGGTAGAAGTTGCTTTTTGACCTCTCCTTTTACCAGAATAAACAACAAACAAGGAAGATGTTTGTCTAAAATCCTTTGTAGCATCTAAATAGAATTTTAGAGCACGAACAACATCCAAATTGTGCAACAAACGTTCCTTCTTTGAAACTGGATTCGGACACAAAGAAGGCACGACTATCTCCTGGTTAATGTTTTTGTTAGAAACAACTTTCGGAAGAAAACCAGGTTTAGTACGTAAAACCACCTTATCTGCATGGAACACCAGATAAGGAGGAGAACACTGCAGAGCAGATAATTCTGAAACTCTTCTAGCAGAAGAAATTGCAACCAAAAACAAAACTTTCCAAGATAATAACTTAATATCAACGGAATGTAAGGGTTCAAACGGAACCCCCTGAAGAACTGAAAGAACTAAATTGAGACTCCAAGGAGGAGTCAAAGGTTTGTAAACAGGCTTGATTCTAACCAGAGCCTGAACAAAGGCTTGAACATCTGGCACAGCTGCCAGTTTTTTGTGAAGTAACACAGACAAGGCAGAAATCTGTCCCTTCAAGGAACTAGCAGATAATCCTTTCTCCAAACCTTCTTGAAGGAAGGATAGAATCTTAGGAATTTTTACCTTGTCCCAAGGGAATCCTTTAGATTCACACCAACAGATATATTTTTTCCATATTTTGTGGTAAATTTTTCTAGTTACAGGCTTTCTGGCCTGAACAAGAGTATCAATGACAGAATCTGAGAACCCTCGCTTTGATAAGATCAAGCGTTCAATCTCCAAGCAGTCAGTTGGAGTGAGACCAGATTCGGATGTTCGAACGGACCTTGAACAAGAAGGTCTCGTCTCAAAGGTAGCTTCCATGGTGGAGCCGATGACATATTCACCAGGTCTGCATACCAAGTCCTGCGTGGCCACGCAGGAGCTATCAAGATCACCGATGCTCTCTCCTGATTGATCCTGGCTACCAGCCTGGGGATGAGAGGAAACGGCGGGAATACATAAGCTAGTTTGAAGGTCCAAGGTGCTACTAGTGCATCTACTAGAGTCGCCTTGGGATCCCTGGATCTGGACCCGTAGCAAGGAACCTTGAAGTTCTGACGAGAGGCCATCAGATCCATGTCTGGAATGCCCCACAATTGAGTGATTTGGGCAAAGATTTCCGGATGGAGTTCCCACTCCCCCGGATGAAATGTCTGACGACTCAGAAAATCCGCTTCCCAATTTTCCACTCCTGGGATGTGGATTGCAGACAAGTGGCAGGAGTGAGTCTCCGCCCATTGAATGATTTTGGTCACTTCTTCCATCGCCAGGGAACTCCTTGTTCCCCCCTGATGGTTGATGTACGCAACAGTCGTCATGTTGTCTGATTGAAACCGTATGAACTTGGCCTTTGCTAGCTGAGGCCAAGCCTTGAGAGCATTGAGTATCGCTCTCAGTTCCAGAATATTTATCGGTAGAAGAGATTCTTCCCGAGACCAAAGACCCTGAGCTTTCAGGGGTCCCCAGACCGCGCCCCAGCCCACCAGACTGGCGTCGGTCGTGACAATGACCCACTCTGGTCTGCGGAAGCTCATCCCCTGTGACAGGTTGTCCAGGGACAGCCACCAACGGAGTGAATCTCTGGTCCTCTGATTTACTTGTATCGTCGGAGACAAGTCTGTATAGTCCCCATTCCACTGACTGAGCATGCACAGTTGTAATGGTCTTAGATGAATGCGTGCAAAAGGAACTATGTCCATTGCCGCTACCATCAAACCTATTACTTCCATGCACTGCGCTATGGAAGGAAGAGGAACAGAATGAAGTATTTGACAAGAGTTCAGAAGTTTTGATTTTCTGGCCTCTGTCAGAAAAATCCTCATTTCTAAGGAGTCTATTATTGTTCCCAAGAAGGGAACCCTTGTTGACGGAGACAGAGAACTTTTTTCTGCGTTCACTTTCCACCCGTGAGATCTGAGAAAGGCCAGGACAATGTCCGTGTGAGCCTTTGCTTGAGGAAGGGACGACGCTTGAATCAGAATGTCGTCCAAGTAAGGTACTACTGCAATGCCCCTTGGTCTTAGCACCGCTAGAAGGGACCCTAGTACCTTTGTGAAAATCCTTGGAGCAGTGGCTAATCCGAACGGAAGTGCCACAAACTGGTAATGCTTGTCCAGGAATGCGAACCTTAGGAACCGATGATGTTCCTTGTGGATAGGAATATGTAGATACGCATCCTTTAAATCCACCGTGGTCATGAATTGACCTTCCTGGATGGAAGGAAGAATAGTTCGAATGGTTTCCATTTTGAACGATGGAACCTTGAGAAACTTGTTTAGGATCTTGAGATCTAAGATTGGTCTGAATGTTCCCTCTTTTTTGGGAACTACGAACAGATTGGAGTAGAACCCCATCCCTTGTTCTCCTAATGGAACAGGATGAATCACTCCCATTTTTAACAGGTCTTCTACACAATGTAAGAATGCCTGTTTTTTTATGTGGTCTGAAGACAATTGAGACCTGTGGAACCTCCCCCTTGGGGGAAGCCCCTTGAATTCCAGAAGATAACCTTGGGAGACTATTTCTAGCGCCCAAGGATCCAGAACATCTCTTGCCCAAGCCTGAGCGAAGAGAGAGAGTCTGCCCCCCACCAGATCCGGTCCCGGATCGGGGGCCAACATCTCATGCTGTCTTGGTAGCAGTGGCAGGTTTCTTGGCCTGCTTTCCTTTGTTCCAGCCTTGCATTGGTCTCCAGGCTGGCTTGGCTTGAGAAGTATTACCCTCTTGCTTAGAGGACGTAGCACTTGGGGCTGGTCCGTTTCTGCGAAAGGGACGAAAATTAGGTTTATTTTTGGCCTTGAAAGACCTATCCTGAGGAAGGGCGTGGCCCTTGCCCCCAGTGATATCAGAGATAATCTCTTTCAAGTCAGG
The DNA here is from genome assembly GCF_027579735.1 of Bombina bombina. Lineage (NCBI taxonomy): Eukaryota > Metazoa > Chordata > Amphibia > Anura > Bombinatoridae > Bombina > Bombina bombina. The sequence continues at coordinate 1,380,440,600 of NC_069500.1, forward strand.
GCCAAACAGCGTTTTCCCCTTGAAAGGAATGTTAAGCAATTTGTTCTTGGAAGACGCATCCGCTGACCAAGATTTTAACCAAAGCGCTCTGCGCGCCACAATAGCAAAACCAGAATTTTTCGCCGCTAACCTAGCCAATTGCAAAGTGGCGTCTAGGGTGAAAGAATTAGCCAATTTGAGAGCACGAATTCTGTCCATAATCTCCTCATAAGAAGAAGAATTATTATTGATCGCCTTTTCTAGCTCATCGAACCAGAAACACGCGGCTGTAGTGACAGGAACAATGCATGAAATTGGTTGTAGAAGGTAACCTTGCTGAACAAACATCTTTTTAAGCAAACCTTCTAATTTTTTATCCATAGGATCTTTGAAAGCACAACTATCTTCTATGGGTATAGTGGTGCGTTTGTTTAGAGTAGAAACCGCCCCCTCGACCTTGGGGACTGTCTGCCATAAGTCCTTTCTGGGGTCGACCATAGGAAACAATTTTTTAAATATGGGGGGAGGGACGAAAGGTATACCGGGCCTTTCCCATTCTTTATTTACAATGTCCACCACCCGCTTGGGTATAGGAAAAGCTTCGGGGGGCCCCGGGACCTCTAGGAACTTGTCCATTTTACATAGTTTCTCTGGAATGACCAAATTCTCACAATCATCCAGAGTGGATAACACCTCCTTAAGCAGAGCGCGGAGATGTTCCAATTTAAATTTAAATGTAATCACATCAGGTTCAGCTTGTTGAGAAATTTTCCCTGAATCTGAAATTTCTCCCTCAGACAAAACCTCCCTGGCCCCCTCAGACTGGTGTAGGGGCCCTTCAGAACCAATATCATCAGCGTCCTCATGCTCTTCAGTATTTTCTAAAACAGAGCAGTCGCGCTTTCGCTGATAAGTGGGCATTTTGGCTAAAATGTTTTTGATAGAATTATCCATTACAGCCGTTAATTGTTGCATAGTAAGGAGTATTGGCGCGCTAGATGTACTAGGGGCCTCCTGTGTGGGCAAGACTGGTGTAGACGAAGGAGGGGATGATGCAGTACCATGCTTACTCCCCTCACTTGAGGAATCATCTTGGGCATCATTTTCTCTAAATTTTGTGTCACATAAATCACATCTATTTAAATGAGAAGGAACCTTGGCTTCCCCACATTCAGAACACAGTCTATCTGGTAGTTCAGACATGTTAAACAGGCAAAAACTTGATAACAAAGTACAAAAAACGTTTTAAAATAAACCGTTACTGTCACTTTAAATTTTAAACTGAACACACTTTATTACTGCAATTGCGAAAAAGTATGAAGGAATTGTTCAAAATTCACCAAAATTTCACCACAGTGTCTTAAAGCCTTAAAAGTATTGCACACCAAATTTGGAAGCTTTAACCCTTAAAATAATTATATTTAACCCCTTTACAGTCCCTGGTATCTGCTTTGCTGAGACCCAACCAAGCCCAAAGGGGAATACGATACCAAATGACGCCTTCAGAAAGTCTTTTCTATGTATCAGAGCTCCTCACACATGCATCTGCATGTCATGCTTCTCAAAAACAAGTGCGCAATACAGGCGCGAAAATGAGACTCTGCCTATGATTAGGGAAAGCCCCTAGAGAATAAGGTGTCCAATACAGTGCCTGCCGGTTATTTTACATAATTCCCAAGATTAAAATAATTCCTCAAGGCTATGGAGTATAAAATATAAATCGATTTAGCCCAGAAAATGTCTACAGTCTTAGAAAGCCCTTGTGAAGCCCTTTTTTTCTTTCTGTAATAAAAATGGCTTACCGGATCCCATAGGGAAAATGACAGCTTCCAGCATTACATCGTCTTGTTAGAATGTGTCATACCTCAAGCAGCAAAAGTCTGCTCACTGTTCCCCCAACTGAAGTTAATTCCTCTCAACAGTCCTGTGTGGAAAAGCCATCGATTTTAGTAACGGTTGCTAAAATCATTTTCCTCTTACAAACAGAAATCTTCATCTCTTTTCTGTTTCAGAGTAAATAGTACATACCAGCACTATTTCAAAATAACAAACTCTTGATTGAATAATAAAAACTACAGTTAAACACTAAAAAACTCTAAGCCAACTCCGTGGAGATGTTGCCTGTACAACGGCAAAGAGAATGACTGGGGAAGGCGGAGCCTAGGAGGGATCATGTGACCAGCTTTGCTGGGCTCTTTGCCATTTCCTGTTGGGGAAGAGAATATCCCACAAGTAAGGATGACGCCGTGGACCGGACACACCTATGTTGGAGAAATCGCTCTTAGTTCCAGAATGTTTATCGGGAGAAGAGACTCTTCCCGAGACCATAGTCCCTGAGTATTCAGGGATTCCCAGACCGCGCCCCAGCCCACTAGACTGGCGTCGGTCGTGACAATGACCCACTCTGGTCTGCGGAAGCTCATTCCCTTGGATAGATGGTCCAGGGTCAGCCACCAACGGAGTGAATCTCTGGTCTTCTGATCTACTTGAATCATTGGAGACAAGTCTGTATAGTCCCCATTCCACTGTTTGAGCATGCACAGTTGTAATGGTCTTAGATGAATTCGTGCAAAAGGAACTATGTCCATTGCTACAACCATCAACCCTACTACTTCCATGCACTGAGCTATGGAAGGATGTGGAACAGAATGAAGAACTTGACAAGCGCTTAGAAGCTTTGATTTTCTGACCTCTGTCAGAAAAATCCTCATTTCTAAGGAATCTATTATTGTTCCCAAGAAGGGAACTCTTGTTGACGGAGACAGAGAACTTTTTTCTACGTTCACCTTCCATCCGTGCAATCTGAGAAAGGCCAGAACAATGTCTGTATGAGCCTTTGCTTTTGACAGAGACGACGCTTGTATTAGAATGTCGTCCAGGTATGGTACTACTGCAATGCCCCTCGGCCTTAGAACCGCTAGAAGGGACCCGAGTACCTTTGTGAAAATCCTTGGAGCAGTGGCTAACCCGAATGGGAGGGCCACAAACTGGTAATGTTTGTCCAGAAAGGCGAACCTTAGGAACTGATGATGTTCTTTGTGGATAGGAATATGTAGGTACGCATCCTTTAGATCCACGGTAGTAATAAATTGACCTTCCTGGATAGTGGGTAGAATCGTTCGAATGGTTTCCATTTTGAACGATGGTACCCTGAGAAATTTGTTTAGGATCTTCAGATCCAAAATTGGTCTGAATGTTCCCTCTTTTTTGGGAACTACGAACAGATTTGAATAAAATCCCATTACCTGTTCTTTTATTGGGACAGGGTGTATCACTCCCATTTTTAACAGGTCTTCTACACAATGTAAGAACGCCTGTCTCTTTATTTGGTTTAAGGATAAGTGAGACATGTGGAACCTTCCCCTTGGGGGTAGTTCCCTGAATTCCAGAAGATAACCCTGAGAAACTATTTCTAGTGCCCAGGGATACTGAACATCTCTTGCCCAAGCCTGAGCAAAGAGAGAGAGTCTGCCCCCTACTAGATCCGGTCCCGGATCGGGGGCTACTCCTTCATGCTGTCTTGTTAGCAGCAGCAGGCTTCTTGACCTGCTTACCCTTGTTCCAGCCTTGCATAGGTTTCCAGGCTGGTTTGGGCTGTGAGGCATTACCCTCTTGCTTAGAGGATGCAGAATTAGAGGCCGGTCCGTTCCTGAAATTGCGAAAGGAACAAAAATTAGACTTATTCTTGGCCTTGAACGGCCTATCTTGTGGAAGGGCGTGGCCCTTTCCCCCAGTGATGTCTGAGATAATCTCTTTCAATTCTGGTCCGAAGAGAGTTTTACCTTTTAAAGGGATGTTAAGCAATTTTGTCTTGGATGATACATCCGCTGACCAAGACTTTAGCCAAAGCGCTCTACGCGCCACAATTGCAAACCCTGAATTTTTTGCCGCTAATTTAGCTAATTGCAAGGCGGCATCTAAAATAAAAGAGTTAGCCAACTTAAGAGAGTGAACTCTGTCCATAACCTCCTCATATGGAGTCTCTCTACCGAGCGACTTTTCTAGTTCCTCGAACCAGAACCACGCTGCAGTAGTGACAGGAACAATGCACGAAATGGGTTGTAGAAGGTAACCTTGCTGTACAAAAATCTTTTTAAGCAAACCTTCCAATTTTTTATCCATAGGATCTTTGAAAGCACAACTATCCTCAATAGGAATAGTAGTGCGCTTGTTTAAAGTAGAAACTGCCCCCTCGACCTTAGGGGCTGTCTGCCATAAGTCCTTTCTGGGGTCGACCATAGGAAATAATTTCTTAAATATAGGAGGGGGAACAAAAGGTATGCCGGGCTTCTCCCACTCTTTATTCACTATGTCCGCCACCCGCTTGGGTATAGGAAAAGCGTCGGGGTGCACCGGAACCTCTAGAAACTTGTCCATTTTGCATAATTTCTCTGGAATGACCAAGTTGTCACAATCATCCAGAGTAGATAACACCTCCTTAAGCAGTGCGCGGAGATGTTCTAATTTAAATTTAAATGTCACGACATCAGGTTCAGCTTGTTGAGAAATTTTTCCGGAATCTGAAATTTCCCCATCTGACAAAACCTCCCTTATGGCCACTTCAGATTGGTGTGAGGGTATGACAGAACAATTATCATCAGCGCCCTCCTGCTCTTCAGTGTTTAAGACAGAGCAATCGCGCTTTCTCTGATATGCAGGCATTTTGGATAAAATATTTGCTATGGAGTTATCCATTACAGCCGTCAATTGTTGCATGGTAATAAGCATTGGCGCGCTAGATGTACTAGGGGCCTCCTGCGTGGGCAAAACTGGTGTAGACACAGTAGGAGATGATGTAGTATCATGTCTACTCCCCTCATCTGAGGAATCATCTTGGGCAATTTCATTATCTGTGGCAGTACTGTCCTTACTTTGTTTGGACGCTGTGGCACAATTATCACACAAATTTAAATGGGGAGACACATTGGCTTTCATACATATAGAACATAGCTTATCCGAAGGCACAGACATGTTAAACAGGCTTAAACTTGTTAATAAAGCACAAAAACCGTTTTAAAACAAAACCGTTACTGTCTCTTTAAATTTTAAACAGAAACACTTTATTACTGAATATGTGAAAAACTATGAAGGAATTGTTCAAAAATTAAGAGTATTGCACACCAAATTTCAGAGCTTTAACCCTTAAAATAACGGAACCGGAGCCGTTTACAAATGTAACCCCTATACAGTCCCAGCTACAGCTTTTGCTGAGACCTAACCAAGCCCAGAGGGGAATACGATACCAAATGACGCCTTCTAGAAACTTTTCCAGCTATTTTCAGGTCCTCACACATGCATCTGCATGTCTTGCTCTCAAAAACAACTGCGCAGTAATGGCGCGAAAATGAGGCTCAGCCCACAACTGGGAAGGCCCTCCCTGACTGGAAAAGGTGTCTAACATAATGCCTGCCGTTAAAAAACGTTCCCCAAGCTTATAAATGTGAAATATCAGCATAAACATGTATAAAATGCCCAAATAAAGCAATCGATTTAGCCCATAAAAGTGTCTACCAGTTTTATAGCCCATATTAAGCCCTTTATTCTGTTTGAGACTAAGAAAAACAGAATTTATGCTTACCTGATAAATTACTTTCTCCAACGGTGTGTCCGGTCCACGGCGTCATCCTTACTTGTGGGATATTCTCTTCCCCAACAGGAAATGGCAAAGAGCCCAGCAAAGCTGGTCACATGATCCCTCCTAGGCTCCGCCTTCCCCAGTCATTCGACCGACGTAAAGGAGGAATATGCATAGGAGAAATCATATGATACCGTGGTGACTGTAGTTAGAGAAAATAATTCATCAGACCTGATTAAAAAACCAGGGCGGGCCGTGGACCGGACACACCGTTGGAGAAAGTAATTTATCAGGTAAGCATAAATTCTGTTTTCTCCAACATAGGTGTGTCCGGTCCACGGCGTCATCCTTACTTGTGGCAACCAATACCAAAGCTTTAGGACACGGATGATGGGAGGGAGCAAATCAGGTCACCTAGATGGAAGGCACCACGGCTTGCAAAACCTTTCTCCCAAAAATAGCCTCCGAAGAAGCAAAAGTATCAAATTTGTAAAATTTGGTAAAAGTGTGCAGTGAAGACCAAGTCGCTGCCTTACATATCTGATCAACAGAAGCCTCGTTCTTGAAGGCCCATGTGGAAGCCACAGCCCTAGTGGAGTGAGCTGTGATTCTTTCAGGAGGCTGCCGTCCGGCAGTCTCATAAGCCAATCGGATGATGCTTTTAAGCCAAAAAGAGAGAGAGGTAGAAGTTGCTTTTTGACCTCTCCTTTTACCAGAATAAACAACAAACAAGGAAGATGTTTGTCTGAAATCCTTTGTAGCCTCTAAATAGAATTTTAGAGCACGAACTACATCCAAATTGTGCAACAAACGTTCCTTCTTTGAAACTGGATTCGGACACAAAGAAGGCACAACTATCTCCTGGTTAATATTTTTGTTAGAAACAACTTTCGGAAGAAAACCAGGTTTAGTACGCAAAACCACCTTATCTGCATGGAACACCAGATAAGGAGGAGAACACTGCAGAGCAGATAACTCTGAAACTCTTCTAGCAGAAGAAATTGCAACCAAAAACAAAACTTTCCAAGATATTAACTTAATATCTACGGAATGTAAGGGTTCAAACGGAACCCCTTGAAGAACTGAAAGAACTAAATTGAGACTCCAAGGAGGAGTCAAAGGTTTGTAAACAGGCTTGATTCTAACCAGAGCCTGAACAAAAGCTTGAACATCTGGCACAGCCGCCAGCTTTTTGTGAAGTAAAACAGATAAAGCAGAAATCTGTCCCTTCAAAGAACTTGCAGATAATACTTTCTCCAAACCCTCTTGTAGAAAGGATAGAATCTTAGGAATTTTTATCTTGTTCCATGGGAATCCTTTAGATTCGCACCAACAGATATATTTTTTCCATATTTTATGGTAAATTTTTCTAGTTACAGGCTTTCTAGCCTGAATAAGAGTATCAATGACAGAATCTGAGAACCCACGCTTTGATAAAATCAAGCGTTCAATCTCCAAGCAGTCAGTTGGAGTGAGGCCAGATTCTGATGTTCGAACGGACCTTGAACAAGAAGGTCCCGTCTCAAAGGTAGCTTCCATGGTGGAGCCGATGACATATTCACCAGTTCTGCATACCAAGTTCTGCGTGGCCACGCAGGAGCGATCAAGATCACCGAAGCCCTCTCCTGATTGATCCTGGCTACCAGCCTGGGGATGAGAGGAAACGGTGGGAATACATAGGCTAGGTTGAAGGTCCAGGGCGCTACTAGTGCAGCTACTAGAGTCGCCTTGGGATCCCTGGATCTGGACCCGTAGCAAGGAACCTTGAAGTTCTGACGAGACGCCATCAGATCCATGTCTGGAATGCCCCATAATTGAGTTATTTGGGCAAAGATTTCCGGATGGAGTTCCCACTCCCCCGGATGAAATGTCAGACGACTCAGAAAATCCGCTTCCCAATTTTCCACTCCTGGGATGTGGATTGCAGACAAGTGGCAGGAGTGAATCTCCGCCCATTGAATGATTTTGGTCACTTCTTCCATCGCCAGGGAACTCCTTGTTCCCCCCTGATGGTTGATATATGCAACAGTCGTCATGTTGTCTGATTGAAACCTTATGAATTTGGCCTTTGCTAGTTGAGGCCAAGCCTTGAGAGCATTGAATATCGCTCTCAGTTCCAGAATGTTTATCGGGAGAAGAAATTCTTCCCGAGACCATAGACCCTGAGCTTTCAGGGGTTCCCAGACCGCGCCCCAGCCCACCAGACTGGCGTCGGTCATGACAATGACCCACTCTGGTCTGCGGAAGCTCATCCCTTGTGACAGGTTGTCCAGGGTCAGCCACCAACGGAGTGAATCTCTGGTCCTCTGATCTACTTGGATCGTCGGAGACAAGTCTGTATAATCCCCATTCCACTGTCTGAGCATGCACAGTTGTAATGGTCTTAGATGAATTTGCGCAAAAGGAACTATGTCCATTGCCGCAACCATCAAACCTATTACTTCCATGCACTGCGCTATGGAAGGAAGAAGAACAGAATGAAGTACTTGACAAGAGCTTAGAAGTTTTGATTTTCTGGCCTCTGTCAGAAAAATCTTCATTTCTAAGGAGTCTATTATTGTTCCCAAGAAGGGAACTCTTGTTGACGGGAATAGAGAACTTTTTTCTACGTTCACTTTCCACCCGTGAGATCTGAGAAAGGCTAGGACAATGTCCGTATGAGCCTTTGCTTGTGGCAGAGACGACGCTTGAATCAGTATGTCGTCCAAGTAAGGTACTACTGCAATGCCCCTTGGCCTTTGCACCGCTAGAAGGGACCCTAGTACCTTTGTGAAAATTCTTGGAGCAGTGGCTAATCCGAATGGAAGTGCCACAAACTGGTAATGCTTGTCCAGAAAGGCGAACCTTAGGAACCGATGATGTTCCTTGTGGATAGGAATATGTAGATACGCATCCTTTAAATCCACCGTGGTCATGAATTGACCTTCCTGGATGGTAGGAAGAATTGTCCGAATGGTTTCCATTTTGAACGATGGAACCCTGAGAAATTTGTTTAGGATCTTGAGATCCAAAATTGGCCTGAATGTTCCCTCTTTTTTGGGAACTATGAACAGATTGGAGTAAAACCCCATCCCTTGTTCTCCTAATGGAAAAGGATGAATCACTCCCATTTTTAACAGGTCTTCTACACAATGTAAGAATGCCTGTCTTTTTATTTGGTCTGAAGACAATTGAGACCTGTGGAACCTTCCCCTTGGGGGTAGTTCTTTGAATTCCAGGAGATAACCTTGAGAAACTATTTCTAGCGCCCAAGGATCCTGAACATCTCTTGCCCAAGCCTGAGCGAAGAGAGAGAGTCTGCCCCCCACCAGATCCGGTCCCGGATCGGGGGCCAACATCTCATGCTGTCTTAGTAGCGGTAGCAGGCTTCTTGGCCTGCTTACCTTTGTTCCAGCCTTGCATCGGTCTCCAGGCTGGCTTGGTTTGAGAAGAATTACCCTCTTGCTTAGAGGATGTAGAATTTGAGGCTAGTCCGTTTCTGCGAAAGGGACGAAAATTTGGTTTATTTTTAGCCTTAAAAGACATATCCTGAGGAAGGGCGTGGCCCTTTCCCCCAGTGATGTCTGAAATAATCTCTTTCAAGTCAGGGCCAAACAGCGTTTTCCCCTTGAAAGGGATGTTAAGCAATTTGTTCTTGGAGGACACATCCGCTGACCAAGACTTTAGCCAAAGCGCTCTGCGCGCCACAATAGCAAAACCTGAATTTTTCGCCGCTAATCTAGCTAATTGCAAAGTGGCGTCTAAGGTAAAAGAGTTAGCCAATTTAAGTGCTTGAACTCTGTCCATAACCTCCTCATAAGAAGATTCTTTATTGAGCGACTTTTCTAGTTCTTCGAACCAGAAACACGCTGCTGTAGTGACAGGAACAATGCATGAAATTGGTTGTAGAAGGTAACCTTGCTGAACAAACATCTTTTTAAGCGAACCCTCTAATTTTTTATCCATAGGATCTTTGAAAGCACAACTATCTTCTATAGGGATAGTAGTGCGTTTGTTTAGAGTAGAAACCGCCCCCTCGACCTTGGGGACTGTCTGCCATAAGTCCTTCCTGGGGTCGACCATAGGAAATAATTTCTTAAATATAGGGGGAGGGACAAAAGGTATGCCGGGCCTTTCCCATTCTTTATTTACAATGTCCGCCACCCGCTTGGGTATAGGAAAAGCTTCGGGGGGCACCGGGACCTCTAGGAACTTGTCCATCTTACATAATTTCTCTGGAATGACCAAATTGTCACAATCATCCAGAGTAGATAACACCTCCTTAAGCAGAGCGCGGAGATGTTCCAATTTAAATTTGAATGTAATAACGTCAGGTTCAGCTTGTTGAGAAATTTTTCCTGAATCTGAAATTTCTCCCTCAGACAAAACCTCCCTGGCCCCTTCAGACTGGTGTAAGGGCATGTCAGAACCATTATCATCAGCGTCCTCATGCTCTTCAGTATCTAAAACAGAGCAGTCGCGCTTTCGCTGATAAGTGGGCATTTTGGCTAAAATGTTTTTAATAGAATTATCCATTACAGCCGTTAATTGTTGCATAGTAAGGAGGGTTGGCGCACTAGATGAACTAGGGACCTCCTGAGTGGGCAAGACTGGTGTAGACATAGAAGGAGATGATGCAGTACCATGCTTACTCCCCTCACTTAAGGAATCATTTTGGGCAACATTATTATCAGTGGCATCATTGTCCCTACTTTGTTTGTCACATTCATCACATATATTTAAATGGAGAGGAACCTTGGCTTCCGAACATACAGAACATCGTCTATCTGATGGTTCAGACATGTTAATAGGCATAAACTTGATAACAAAGCACAAAAAACGTTTTAAAATAAAACCGTTACTGTCACTTTAAATTTTAAACTGAACACACTTTATTACTGAATATGTGAAAAAGTATGAAGGAATTGTTCAAAATTCACCATAATTTCACCACAGTGTCTTAAAGCCTTAAAAGTATTGCACACCAAATTTGAAAGCTTTAACTCTTAAAATAACGGAACCGGAGCCGTTTTTACATTTAACCCCTATACAGTCCCTGGTATCTGCTTTGCTGAGACCCAACCAAGCCCAGAGGGGAATACGATACCAAATGACGCCTTCAATAAGCTTTTTCAGTGGATCTGAGCTCCTCACACATGCATCTGCATGCCTTGCTTCTCAAAAACAACAACCATTAGTGGCGCGAAAATGAGGCTCTGCCTATGACTAGAAAAGGCCCCCAGTGAAAAAGGTGTCCAATACAGTGCCTGCCGTTTTTTTAACACAATTCCCAAGATTAAAATAACTCTTCAAAGTTATAAACCATTAAATATGCTTATAAAGTAATCGTTTTAGCCCAGAAAAATGTCTACCAGTCTTTAAATCCCTTGTGAAGCCCTTTATTCTTATATTTAAAAATAAGAAAATGGCTTACCGGATCCCATAGGGAAAATGACAGCTTCCAGCATTACCAAGTCTTGTTAGAAATGTGTCATACCTCAAGCAGCAAAGTCTGCCCACTGTTTCCCCCAACTGAAGTTACTTCATCTCAACAGTCCTGTGTGGAAACAGCCATCGATTTTAGTAACGGTTGCTAAAATCATCTTCCTCTTACAAACAGAAATCTTCATCTCTTTTCTGTTTCAGAGTAAATAGTACATACCAGCACTATTTTAAAATAACAAACTCTTGATTGAAGAATAAAACTACATTTAAACACCAAAAAACTCTAAGCCATCTCCGTGGAGATGTTGCCTGTGCAACGGCAAAGAGAATGACTGGGGAAGGCGGAGCCTAGGAGGGATCATGTGACCAGCTTTGCTGGGCTCTTTGCCATTTCCTGTTGGGGAAGAGAATATCCCACAAGTAAGGATGACGCCGTGGACCGGACACACCTATGTTGGAGAAATGGCTTACCTATCCCCATGAGGGGAAAAATGACAGCCTTCCAGCATTACACAGTCTTGTTAGAAATATGGCTAGTCATACCTTAAGCAGAAAAGTCTGCTAACTGTTTCCCCCAACTGAAGTTACTTCATCTCAACAGTCCTATGTGGAAACAGCAATCGATTTTAGTTACTGTCTGCTAAAATCATCTTCCTCTCACAAACAGAAATCTTCATCTTTTTCTGTTTCAGAGTAAATAGTACATACCAGCACTATTTTAAAATAACAAACACTTGATAGAAGAATAAAAAACTACATTTAAACACCAAAAACTCTTAACCATCTCCGTGGAGATGTTGCCTGTGCAACGGCAAAGAGAATGACTGGGGTGGGCGGAGCCTAGGAGGGACTATATGGCCAGCTTTGCTGGGACTCTTTGCCATTTCCTGTTGGGGAAGAGATATTCCCACAAGTAAGGATGACGCCGTGGACCGGACACACCAATGTTGGAGAAAATATCTTTCTTTTTTACATAGAGAAGTTCAGGTGATATTTTCTAGTCAGCTTTTTAGAGCTATGCTGCATCACTTTCAAGTGTTTCAACATTTGTGTATTATGGCCCTTTAATTGTGCACAGTTGCTAAATTGTTGCTTTAAACCCGCTCAACACTGTTGTACAACCTTTATTAGGGAAAAGAAATTAATGCCACCACTTGGTTATAATATAGGGGTCTATTACCATTCAGATGAGATTCTATATGGCCTAGTAATATAATATTTACTGTGGTGCAGGTGCTAAGTATCAATTGAACATCATTCACTAATTGTCAGTTAAAGAAACTAGACAGAAAAGGTGATACTGTATAAGCACTCAAATTAAGCACTCAAATAAGACCCTAGAAATTAGTTGAGACTGGGGTAATTAACATTGTAGAAAAATTAAAACGTAAAACTTTATTAGAACAATGATTAAATAATGGGTAGATTAAAACTTAAATCCCAGTTATATATACCGGTTATAATAAGAGAGTCGCAGAGTAACTGGTAATAGCCATTTATTAGAAAAAAGAGAAAAAGGGGAAAGCATAAATGGGCACACGTATAGGGAGAAGGTCTACCAATTAAGTGTTGTGTAGAGAGTGTGAAGTGTTTAAAACATAACCTTTAATAAATAATACATATAAAAGAAATGTGGAATATGCCACCACTTAAAATAAATTAAAAAGAGTGTCAAAAGGAATAGACACACCGGCTTCTCTCAAAAATATCGGTACAGTGATCAATCTGTACCGATTGGTGCTAACTTTAGTGTGTAAAACTATTAACAGGTACTATATATATTGTAAGAATCCCATAGATTCCAATCTGTGATAAAGAGTATAAGCTGATAAACTTGGTTTGAGCATAGATACCGTATTAAGAAGAAACCAAACAGCGGTCTGAAATAAGACTCACCCGGTGACTCAAGTAGGTGATTAGCAGATAATAGCCGCTTCCACCAGAGGTTAAAATAACCAATTACCCCGTACTGATTCTATGGGAGAAGGTGCCTTAAAGGCCAACAATTTATACTAAATTACACTAAAATTAGACCATTATATTACACTTTAGTATTAGTTAGGCTGTAACACCATACATCAACCCGTGGTAGGAAAATATTACATGAATAGTTTATATAATACTTATTATTATTGCTAAGGTAAGATAACTGAATAATCAGCACGTTTCTAGTAAGTATGAACACGCTACTATGAGGTTACTGAGGCTGTGAGTATAAGTGAGCTTTACACCAGTATAGATAAACGGATCCTATGCTACTCTGTTAATAACACTTACACCATATCACATTAGGAGTATATGCGGTTAATACGCCACCTAATAACGATATCCGTGGTGGTAAATGTTGTACCACCTTTATTACCAGATGCCTTGCTAGGAAAGATGTATATAATAAATTTTATAATGTTTATAGAAATATAATATATTTACAATTATTATTAAATGAAAAATTGAACATTTTCAATTATGCATATGGAAGAGCAGCTTTTAACAATAATAAAAATAAAATATGCAAATTTGTTTGCCAGAAAAAACTTAGGTAAAAGCTGTTTAACCTCTTCAAGACGGACACATCCATCCAAGTTTGGATTGTAAACAAAAAAGGAAGCACATGATTGTCACTACGATCATGTGCTTCAAAAAGGGTGCTGATTGGCTCCTGGGGGACTGTATGTGTTGGTACGTCCACCAGTCGGATCAAATTGACGTTTGTACACAGAAGAGAGCAGGACACCGCAAAGATTAGCATGTTCCATGCGGTCCTAAGGGCGTTAAAGCTGTGCTTTTAGGACGGCATGAAATATCCTAAAGGCGTCTAGGGGTTTATTTAATTTTAAAGTAAAACAAGCATTATTATTAGAATTATAACTAATACTGCCTACTAGCTGATAGGGTCCACTGCCATGGCTCTTTTGGAAGAGTGATAATAAATAAATGAATATATATAATACTAAAAATGCATATTTGTAATTTGTTAGTAATTATTGGTGGCACAATAGTGGTGGTTAAACACAGTGAGTTACAGGCAATTTTACCTTAAGACATGATATATAAATATATTTTAAATTGTAAGAATAAGCCATTTTCTTGTCATGTATCTCTTTATTATTTTCCAGTGTACTTCAGTAAGACTTAGCAGTAATTTGTGACTGAGTAGGGGTTGTCATGGAAACACGATCAGCCATAATTTTAGTTAATAATAGCAGCTTCCTCTGGCTCCCTTTTATATGCTGTCAAAAGGTGTGTCCATTATTTATCAATGTTGTTGTTACAAATCTTTTACTTTATAGTTATCTGATGTTAAAGAGGGATTTACTATAAAACATGGGAAATGTCTCATGATTAATCCGGCCCTGTATGGATCATCTGATTTACTTATTTTTTTAATCTTTCCACCTATCACAAGCCATCCTAGTATCCCGAAGATTCTTGATTTGGGCCAAAAATGTTTTGGACGCTAGATATACCTCAGCTAGCTGCTATGTTTATTTATACCTGTGAGACCTAAGCAATAGCTCAGTAGGACATACTCAATAGAAGGCCCAGGTGCAAATATTTTTTGGGTCCCCTAACTTCGTAATAAACAATATAAATAATATAATAAACACACAAAAAAAAGTGTAAATGTATACACCAAGGAGCGCTAATCAGATATATGTATACTGGTGAAAAGAGAAAATAAATAGTATAAACAAATTGTTAATATATATCTATGAAATATTAAATTAAAACATTAGTGAATAATGCATAAAACAAAGTCCCACAATATAGGCAGAATCAATAGCCAATTACTGTGTGTAAAGATCCTGTGCAGTCCGATACTCACAAACCAATATACATAAAATATAGCTGAAAAATAAAGAGTCCGACAGATCCTCTTATAAGGGTGGTTCCACAAACCCCATAAGATGAATATCTGAAAAAGAGGAGAAGAGCGAAGACTCAAATGCATAGTAAAAAGTTCTTTATTATTGGCGCACACAGGTAAAATGGCAACTCACAAGAAAGACAGTTAAAATCAGCATAAAACACAATGTGTTAGAATCGTTTATAAAACATCCCAAAAGCAGCAGTTCAGCAATCAGCAGCTTCCAACTCATCAACACACTCCAACAGTCCTGGGCAGTTATCAAAGAGACCCGGTCTGGGCAAGTGAACTGTGTTTTTAAATTCTGTTTGGATTCCATTTGTAGAAATGTCTGAGCTGGTTATATCTCTATTAGCAAACTAGTTCCAGATGCAGATAATGGGATAATATCACAAAAACCCTCGGCCCACAAACCAGTAGATTCCTAACTGCAGATCGGGAACTACGGTGGCCTCACAGGGTCAAAAAAAGGGAAAGGGGCTGTTCTCTACGCGTTTTGCCCCGACACAGTGGGACTTTCTCAAGAGTAAAAATTCAGGGTGATGCAGTGCTCTTTATGAATGGTGTGACAGACACACTCCCACATATTGGACCAATAACGTCGGTCCTTGAAGGGGAACAAATTACAAACATTCATAAGGGGCATAGCGACATTAAAAATAATAAAATTACATTCAATTGATATTATATACCACTTGATGTAAACAACCACATTAGATATACAAATAAATATTCATAATAATGCATTTTGATAAAATAAGGATACAATGTACATTCATCCTGCAAATCCTAAAAACAATAAGAAGCTAATGTAAAATACTACAAAAATATCAATACAGATACTTTTTAAAAAAAGTTAATAAATAGTCCATACAAATAACTAAATAAATAAATAACCTTAAAGATATATCATAGGAAAGCCTGTATATCTAATTCAATATTTAACCCATTAGGTTCCAAACAGTTGAGAGTTTTTATCCAAAAGGTCTCTCTTTTCCTAAGTTTTAGTAACCTATTTATATCCAAGATATTTGGTGCAACCCATTCAACAATTTTAATACTCAGATCTTGTGGGTTGCGATTATGATATAACTTTAAATGATGAGATACACTGTAGTTCTCAAAACCAGACTCGATATTCCTGATATGTTCTCTAAGTCTATATTTAATTTTATGTTTCGTGCGACCTATGTAAATATGCCCACATTTACAGATTAACTGATATACAACATATGTGGAGTGACAAGTACACCTACTATTACATGTGTATGATTTGCTACCATCATAATTTCTAAATTATGCACTATTATTTCCTAAAAGGGGACACATAATACAATCTGATGTTTTGCACGGATACAGACCATTGGCTCCGCCACACCATGCCCTATTCATATTTGCTACCTTGTTTTTGCTATCCTCCAACAAATCCACACTATAACCTTTTTCCAAGAATTTATTGGTAAGGATTTTGGATTCCTCATTAAAGTCATCCATATTCGTGGTTGTTTCGTTTGATTCTTTGATACTGTCCCAATGGAATTAAAAATTACATTGCACCCACTAAATTAAGACAACAAAATAAAGTAGGTTCTTTGACTAGTTGGTGTGGCGGAGCCAATGGTCTGTATCCGTGCAAAACATCAGATTGTATTATGTGTCCCCTTATAGGAAATAATAGTGCATCACTTAGTAATTATGATGGTAGCAAAACATACACATGCAATAGTAGGTGTACTTGTCACTCCACATATGTTGTATATCAGTTAATCTGTAAATGTGGGCATATTTACATAGGTCGCACGAAATGTAAAATTAAATATAGACTTAGAGAACATATCAGGAATATTGAGTCTGGTTTTGAGAACCACAGTGTATCTCATCATTTTAATTTACATCATAATCGCAACCCACAAGATCTGAGTATTAAAATTGTTGAATGGGTTGCACCAAATATCTGGGATACAAATAGGTTACTAAAATTTAGGAATAGAGAGACCTTTTGGATAAAAACTCTCAACTGTTTGGAACCTAATGGGTTAAATATTGAATTAGATATACAGGCTTTCCTATGATATATCTTTAAGGTTATTTATTTAGTTATTTGTATGGACTATTTATTAACTTTTTTTAAAAAGTATCTGTATTGATATTTTTGTAGTATTTTACAACATTAGCTTCTTAATGTTTTTAGGATTTGCAGTAAGACTGTACATTGTATCAATTTATTTTTAACAATCCTTATTTTATCAAAATGCATTATTATGAATATTTATTTGTATATCTAATGTGGTTGTTTACATCAAGTGGTATATAATATCAATTGAATGTAATTTTATTATTTTTAATGTCGCTATGCCCCTTATGAATGTTTGTAATTTGTTCACAATAGAGAGTTAGGCAAATCAGACTCTGCCTAGGCCCATCTCCCATAGCCTCCAGTTAGGCGCTTTTTGATATTCAACTACCATATCACTTCTTTCAGGGGCAGCTAGGTACCCCATTATCATAAAGCCCATTTGGGATATTATGAGCGCTGGGAGATATTATTAAACAATTTGTAATTTGTTCCCCCTTCAAGGACCGACGTTATTGGTCCAATATGTGGGAGTGTGTCTGTCACACCATTCATAAAGAGCACTGCATCACCCTGAATTTTTACTTTTGAGAAAGTCTCGCTGTGTCAGTAGGAAACGCATAGACAACCGCCCCTTTCCCCTTTTTTGACCCTGTGAGGCCACCGTAGTTAGGAATCTACTGGTTTGTGGGCCGAGGGTTTTTGTGATATTATCCCATTATCTGCGTCTGGGACTAGTTTGCTAATAGAGATATAACCAGCTCAGACATTTCTACAAACGGAATCCAAACGGACTTTGAAAACACAGTTCACTTGCCCAGACCAGGTCTCTTTGATAACTGCCCAGGACTGTTGGAGTGTGTTGATGAGTTGGAAGCTGCTGATCGCGGAACTGCTGCTTTTGGGATAAGTTTTATCAACACATTGTGTTGATTTTAACTGTCTTTCTTGTGAGTTGCCATTTTACCTGTGTGCGCCAATATTAAAGAACTTTTTACTCCGCATTTGAGTCTGTGCTCTTCTCCTCGTTTTCAAATATAAATAATATACATGCTTCTTTGTATAATTATTTTGAGTGTATATAAATTAAAATATATGTGTGAATATATATATATATATATATATATATATATATATATATACACACACACACAGTTGTATGCAAAAGTTTAGGCACCCCTGACAATTTCCATGATTTTCATTTATAAACAAATGGGTGTTTGGATCAGCAATTTCATTTTGATCTATCAAATAACTGAAGGACACAGTAAGATTTCAGTAGTGAAATGAGGTTTATTAGATTAACAGAAAATGTGCAATATGCATCAAAACGAAATTATTAAACCAATTCACCAAGCGCCTGCTGAAAATGACCCTTAGCTCAGATAGGTTGACCCCTAGTGGTCAACAGGAAAATGTAAAAGACTTAAAGAAATGTCAGAGCGCCAACTATAGAAGGCAGTGTCCCCAATTAACTAAAAACAAATTTCAAAGTATGGTTTCAAAATGTGTTTATTACAACACAATCAGAACAGTAATGTTTAATTTCTTCAACTGCAATAGCTATGTGTCTTGCAATACAGTTAGAACAGTCACATTAAGGCCCAGTATTGTGTTTATACAACATTGGATGCCAATATTAACGTATAAAAAATGTATTAAAAAATCACAATCCTTTGGGTATTCAGGGTGTTAAAACAATACAATTGGATAAAATTAAAATAATACAATCTTAATTTCCCTCATGGATCCATGTTTACAGTCTAAAGCTTATTTCAAAAAACAAGACACAAGGAAGAGGCGCCAATGGTGCAGATCAATGATGGTACAATATGGAACTGTAATGTGGCTAACACAGGGTACTCACATGTGTAAATGGCAATCAGTTATGCCAATAGAAACAGGCTGGATTTTATCAGCAGTCCAGATAGCTGGTCCTCAAGGCAGCTCTCTACCCACTTCCAAATGGAGACAGTCTGAAGAAATAAGCAATATATAGAGGCGCCAATAGTGCAGATCAATAGTGACTAGTGAGTGTTAATATCCAATTATATACACAGGGTACTCACATGTATGAAAGGCAATCTGTTATGCCTATTGGGACAGGCTGGATTTTGACAGCAATCCAGCTGGCTGATGCATACGATAAAGATAGACAACGATTGGTGTATATGATACACACCCCAAATGTAGCGTAGCAAAAAAAACATACAAAGCACTATGAGTGAATAAAAAGTAAAAACATATTTATTTAAAAATATATAAAAATTTGTTTACACTCATTAAAGTGCCAGCACAAATATGGCAAGTAGAGAAACAGTGCGACGCGTTTCTCAGATGAACTGTTTCCTCAGGCATGTTTCTCATTACTATTTTCATCCTTATATAGGGCTACGCTACTACAAACATCTAAAACCCCACCCCTTGCAATATTGAAAAAAAGGACCAATCCCAGACCTTCGTTTGGACAGCACCCACCCTGCTGTAGTGATATCAGATAATATTCTACTGAGATCGTTGTTATATGCTGTAAACATGAATCTATTAAGTGTGTTCTCTAATTGTTTATATATAGAGTTGATACATGGTACATGTTATATTGTTTTTATCGTTAAATAACTGTAATTGATCTGGTTCGTAAAAGTATCCCTCTGATTGGTTAATAACACTGTCTGTCACTGGTTTTAGAGTTGGCTGTCCATATTACTATCTGATTGGCTGATGCTGCCGTCAATCATCTATTGAGCGCGGCAAAAGAACAAGCCGATTCTACGTCAGACAACACCCCTCTCCACGTCTACACTCATCAGCGTGTTGGCTAGCCCAGTGTAAACAAACAGTCTCATTGGTCCTATCTTGACAGACATATATAACAATGCCGTCCCTGCAAGCCGAATGACAACACCAGAATTGTAAAAGATCACAGGCACTTATGAATGCGATCAGATTTCGCAATTTATAATCGTGTTGTTTTTCTGCCCGCAAAGATGCAAGATACATAAGTCTCACTAGACTGTCTGAAAACGTAGCAATTGTAAATACCTAGTTAACATTTCTCTATGCACTAAACGTGTTCTCTTGATCACGTGGGACCTAAATAATAAAATACATGTAAGTTCACAATAATCGCTATCTATGCATGTATATTCTCTCAATCTCTAAAGAGATATTTAATATATGTTAACCTAACCTAGCAATCACCGCATCAGGGATTACCCATAGCGGTATTACCATGAATGGCCATTATTTATAATATCCCCTTTATGGACTGATTCTAATTCTAATATTAATAGTGAAAAAATGTGAGTATATATAAATAATAAGGGTATTCTCCTAATGTTATTCAATTATTATAGGATAACCATCTTCAAATAAATAGCTATGTGATTTTAATACTAAACATATAAGGAGGTTCAACCAAGGAACCATAATATAAGATACAAAACAAGTGCTTAATCCTCCTATTGATGGAGTGAAAGGTCAGAACCCAATGGCAGTGAATGTAAGCGTGCTATATATTCTAAAAATAGATATGTGAGTGAGGGGCTGTAATTATATAAATAATATTACCATGTGAATAATCTAAATGATTTAAATAATAAATGCTACCATCCTAAAATATAAATTTGTACTAGTGAGTGTATAATCTTAAGTAATTACCATAATAGATATAATATTAATTATATAGAATCAGTTGAACAGCAGGGGGGGTTTCACCAAACTCTGGTGTACAATGAATACCACAATCTATAAAGATCCAAAAGAAAAAAGAGAAAAAAGAGAACCCATATGACCATACATGAACTTATTGTAGTTGGAGACTACAAAATACATGCCAAAAACTATACACATATGCAAGCCTAAACGCATATATATATCTACACATATACATATATATATATGTCCATTTAATGAACAAAGCTAGACAAATGCAGTCGAATCCAAAACTTCATTTAACCCAAAAGGGAAGAGTGTTTGGAATTTATAAATCCAAAATGTCTCTCTTTGTTTGAGACGGGTGAATCTATTATAATGATGACTACTGGGAACACTTTCCAACTGTGTAATTGTGAAGTGACACCTGCCTTGAATGCTTTTGTTGCATCTATGTCTAGAGACACTATGCTTAATTGATTTTTTAATGACATTCCTTTTGTGTTCCCCACATCTAAGTCGAACCTTCCTGCAGGTGCGTCCAATGTATTGGACCCCACATACACAACTAAGTGCATATATCACATAGCTTGAATTACAAGACAGGTGCTCCATAATGCCATGTTCTTCACCTGTTGTGTGTGAGGTTATAAATTGTGTGCCGTGGGTAATTGATTTGCACATGTGGCAATGACTATGTCCACATCTATAAGTGCCATAACTATTGTGTATGTTCCCAATGCTGCGGTTGTGATTTTTATCTCTGATCTTTTGGGCTTTAGTAGGTTTCTTGGTCATGACAACCTTGCTAGGTGCCAATTTTTGTTTCAGGGTTGGCGCTCTCCTATAAACAATCCTAGGTTGCGGAGTCAGCACTTTCTTTAATATAGGATCTCTAAGGAGGATGGGCCAGTGTTTTCTTAATACTCTATTAACTGCCTTATAATTCGAGTTAAATTGAGTTACAAAAAGGGGTTGTCCCTGTATACCATTATTTGTTTTCTCTTTTTTAGAATTTTCTTTTTCTTCCCCGGAGAGTAATTGGCCTCTATCTAGCAATCTCTCCCTATTGTAGCCATATTCAATTAATTCTTTGGGATAGCCCTTCTCTCTAAACCTATCTTTAAGTGTGAGGGACTGCTCGTCATAACTATCAATGGAACTGCAATTATGCCTAATACGGCAGAATTGGCTGTACGGAATATTAGTTTTCCAACTATTAAGATGATTACTGGAATAATGTAGGAAGTTGTTGCAGTCTACTGACTTGAAGTAAGTGGAAGTACAAATAGCTCCATTTATACCCCAAGTAAGTACTATGTCTAGAAAATCAATTGTTTGTGTCTGTATATTAGATGTAAAATCTATACCCATGTTATTACTGTTCAAAAAATTGACAAAGTCCTGCGCTTCTTCAACTGTTCCTTCAAAAATCATCTATGTAACAGCCATAGAACACCAGATTGCCCCTGCACCTTGTATTGTAAATATAATTTTCTTTGAAAATCCCCATAAAGAGGTTCGCAAAGCTAGGGGCAAATCTGGTGCCCTTGATCTGTAAAAAATACTGATCCAAAAATTGAAAATAATTATGTTTAAGAATGAAATCTATGAGAGTTATAAGATATTCTTTCTGTTTCTCTGGCATATATATATCTCTATCCAGAAACATAGATGTGGTTTTAAGTCCCCACTCATGTGAAATATTAGAGTAGAGGGCTCCCACATCACAAGATAGCCATATGTAATTCTTTTTATATCTTATCTCAGTCAATTTTTGTAACAGATCTGTAGTATCTTTGATAAATGAAGAGAGACACCGGACATATTTCTGCAAGAACGTATCCACATATTCACTTAACCTATCCGTAATGCTGTTTATCCCTGCTATAATTGGTCTGCCCGGCGGATTTATTGCATTTTTATGTAATTTTGGAAGGTGATAGTAGTAAGGCACGCTGGGATGGTCAGGAAATAGATATCTCTTTTCTTTTTTATTTAAAATGCCTTTTGTACTACCCTCCTCCAAAATTCTTTTGAGTTTGTTTGAAAAAGTTAGAGTAGGGTCCTGGGTTAGCTTCCTATAATAATTAGTATCATATATAATACGTTCAGCTTCTCTGGTGTAATCTGAGTAATTCTGAATTACTAGCGCCCCCCCCCCCCCCTTATCTGCCTGACGTATGACTATATTCTTGTCACCCGTGAGGCATCTAAGGGCTCTCTCCTCATTTGGCCATATTTTCCTTTTTCCAACAATATGACTAGGAATAGTTTCCCAATCATCCAAAACCAATTGTTGGAATAAGTCTATGTATGATACGTCATCCTTAGGGGGGTTAAAGGTCGATGGAGGGGCAAGAGAGGTATGCACTACAGTGTCAAATAATTCTTCAGCGAGTTGTTCAGCTTCACAATATAAGGTAAGACCTGTATGTCTACTTTGCTGGCTGTCAAGTAATATTGGTGAGCCCTCAATATTATTTTTCCTAAGTGACTTCAGAGCGAAATACCTCTTTAGCGACAATTTCCTGGTATATTTATTGAGATCCACAAAGAGATGGAATAGATCATGTGTGTTGGGAGGGCAAAAGGACAGACCCCTACCTAAGATCCTTATCTCATCATTGGATAGGGCATGTGAAGAGAGGTTGTATATCCCTTTCTTCAACTTCTCTAATTTCTCTTTTTGTTTGGTTTTGCCTCTACCTCTCCGTCCCAGTTTGGAATGGTCTTTTTTTCCCATTTTGAGATTGGTTGGGGGGCAATTGCTGATTCCTCCTCCATAGGGGAGCAAGGTTCGGTGCCCCTAAAAAAACCTCATTAGAGGTAGTGGCATGATTGTCATAGTTCTGGATGGAATTTTGCCCAATACCCTGGTGTCCCATATGATTTTCAGGATTTAAGATCTGAAACCTACTTTGTACTGGGATCATGTTGGGGTTGTCATACTCTTGGTATGTGTTCTGTTGGTGTGTAGGGGTATATCTATCCTGTTGTAATGTCTGTTTATTCTGGTGACTTCCAGCCTGCTGGTTCCCATTGTTCTGCCATCTGTTGTTTTGCATATTGTGGTAGTTCCTACCTGACCCTAAATTTTGTTGGCTGTTCATTATATGGGGCTGGTTGTTTCTACCCTGATTGATATTTTGGCTATTCGCTTGTTTCTTGTTTTTCTTATAGGATACTGTAGACCAGTCATCCTTCTTATTATTACGGGTATAGTTATATACTTCCCCTTTACTATAATCTTCTTCATCTGTCTTTAATTTTTTGTTCTTATTTGTAATAATTTCTAGTTGGTAATCATCAACTGCTTTTATCGTCTGTGTGTTAAGTTTGGAGTATTCAGAATGTTCTTTCTGTAGTTCTAAATCTTTCTGTACCACATCTATCTGTGTGGATACTTCCCCTATCAGTTTCTCCCTATGGGAAATGAGGAGATCAATAAGGTGGAAGGAGCAATCATCCAGGGCTTCATACCACTTTGCTAAAAGATCGGAATCATTTTTAAAAGAGCAATTCTTAAATAGTCTCAAGCCCCTGGGGATTTGCTTCTTCTCCTTATATTTTTTCAAGCAATCAATGTCCCACCAATGTCTGTGTTCTGTTTTTAGTAGGTCCTCTAATTTTGAGAATAAATTTTCTATATTGATGTTAGATGTTAGATTTGGGGACGATCTATATAGTTAGCCCCTTGTTGGTGACTTAGTCTACGTTGGTTTCTTTCAGCAGAAGATAACATCTTAATATAAAAAAACTAAAGATATATATAGTTGTTATATACCCAACAATGTATACAAGAATATCAGTGTAGGCAAATATTCACAAATAATGGTATATTACCACCCCAAACTCAATAAGATACAGTCCAATTGATGGTAGTGGACTCAAGGTTATCACAGGTCAAAAAAGGTTGATAGGTGATTGTCAAATCCCAGAAGGCTGCTCTCTAACAAGATCCAAATGTAGACCATCTGTAGAAAAAACAAGACACAAGGAAGAGGCGCCAATGGTGCAGATCAATGATGGTACAATATGGAACTGTAATGTGGCTAACACAGGGTACTCACATGTGTAAATGGCAATCAGTTATGCCAATAGAAACAGGCTGGATTTTATCAGCAGTCCAGCTAGCTGGTCCTCAAGGCAGCTCTCTACCCACTTCCAAATGGAGACAGTCTGAAGAAATAAGCAATATACAGAGGCGCCAATAGTGCAGATCAATAGTGACTAGTGAGTGTTAATATCCAATTATATACACAGGGTACTCACATGTATGAAAGGCAATCTGTTATGCCTATTGGGACAGGCTGGATTTTGACAGCAATCCAGCTGGCTGATCCATACGATAAAGATAGACAACGATTGGTGTATATGATACACACCCCAAATGTAGCGTAGCAAAAAAACCATACAAAGCACTATGAGTGAATAAAGAGTAAAAACATATTTATTTAAAAATATATAAAAATTTGTTTACACTCATTAAAGTGCCAGCACAAATATGGCAAGTAAAGAAACAGTGCGACGCGTTTCTCAGATGAACTGTTTCCTCAGGCATGTTTCTCATTACTATTTTCATCCTTATATAGGGCTACGCTACTACAAACATCTAAAACCCCACCCCTTGCAATATTGAAAAAAAGGACCAATCCCAGACCTTCGTTTGGACAGCACCCACCCTGCTGTAGTGATATCAGATAATATTCTACTGAGATCGTTGTTATATGCTGTAAACATGAATCTATTAAGTGTGTTCTCTAATTGTTTATATATAGAGTTGATACATGGTACATGTTATATTGTTTTTATCGTTAAATAACTGTAATTGATCTGGCTCGTAAAAGTATCCCTCTGATTGGTTAATAACACTGTCTGTCACTGGTTTTAGAGTTGGCCGTCCATATTACTATCTGATTGGCCGATGCTGCCGTCAATCATCTATTGTGCGCGGCAAAAGAACAAGCCGATTCTACGTCAAACCCATAGCCGGATACACATCCAATGGGATCAATGCAGTCAGACAACACCCCTCTCCACGTTTACACTCATCAGCGTGTTGGCTAGCCCAGTGTAAACAAACAGTCTCATTGGTCCTATCTTGACAGACATATATAACAATGCCGTCCCTGCAAGCCGAATGACAACACCAGAATTGTAAAAGATCACAGGCACTTATGAATGCGATCAGATTTCGCAATTTATAATCATGTTGTTTTTCTGCCCACAAAGATGCAAGATACATAAGTCTCACTAGACTGTCTGAAAACGTAGCAAATGTAAATACCTAGTTAACATTTCTCTATGCGCTAAACGTGTTCTCTTGATCACGTGGGACCTAAATAATAATTTTTTTTATAATGTTTTATAGGAGAGCGCCAACCCTGAAACAAAAATTGGCACCTAGCAAGGTTGTCATGACCAAGAAACCTACTAAAGCCCAAAAGATCAGAGATAAAAATCACAACCGCAGCATTGGGAACATACACAATAGTTATGGCACTTATAGATGTGGACATAGTCGTTGCCACATGTGCAAATCAATTACCCACGGCACACAATTTATAACCTCACACACAACAGGTGAAGAACATGGCATTATGGAGCACCTGTCTTGTAATTCAAGCTATGTGATATATGCACTTAGTTGTGTATGTGGGGTCCAATACATTGGACGCACCTGCAGGAAGGTTCGACTTAGATGGGGGGAACACAAAAGGAATGTCATTAAAAAATCAATTAAGCATAGTGTCTCTAGACATAGATGCAACAAAAGCATTCAAGGCAGGTGTCACTTCACAATTACACCGTTGGAAAGTGTTCCCAGTAGTCATCATTATAATAGATTCACCCGTCTCAAACAAAGAGAGACATTTTGGATTTATAAATTCCAAACACTCTTCCCTTTTGGGTTAAATGAAGTTTTGGATTCGACTGCATTTGTCTAGCTTTGTTCATTAAATGGACATATATATATATGTATATGTGTAGATATATATATGCGTTTAGGCTTGCATATGTGTATAGTTTTTGGCATGTATTTTGTAGTCTCCAACTACAATAAGTTCATGTATGGTCATATGGGTTCTCTTTTTTCTTTTGGATCTTTATAGATTGTGGTAGTCATTGTACACCAGAGTTTAGTGACATCCCCCCTGCTGTTCAACTGATTCTATATAATTAATATTATATCTATTATGGTAATTACTTAAGATTATACACTCACTAGTACAAATTTATATTGTAGGGTGGTAGCATTTATTATTTAAATCATTTAGATTATTCACATGGTAATATTATTTATATAATTACAGCCCCTCACTCACATATCTATTTTTAGAATATATAGCACGCTTAAATTCACTGCCATTGGGTTCTGACCTTTCACTCCATCAATAGGAGGATTAAGCACTTGTTTTGTATCTTATATTATGGTTCCTTGGTTGAACCTCCTTATATGTTTAGTATTAAAATCACATAGCTATTTATTTGAAGATGGTTATCCTATAATAATTGAATAACATTAGGAGAATACCCTTATTATTTATATATACTCACATTTTTTCACTATTAATATTAGAATTAGAATCAGTCCATAAAGGGAATATTATAAATAATGGCTATTCATGGTAATACCGCTATGGGTAATCCCTGATGCGGTGATTGCTAGGTTAGGTTAACATATATTAAATATCTCTTTAGAGATTGAAAGAATATACATGCATAGATAGCGATTATTGTGAACTTACATGTATTTTATTATTTAGGTCCCACGTGATCAAGAGAACACGTTTAGCGCATAGAGAAATGTTAACTAGGTATTTACATTTGCTACGTTTTCAGATAGTCTAGTGAGACTTATGTATCTTGCATCTTTGCGGGCAATAAAACAACATGATTATAAATTGCGAAATCTGATCGCATTCATAAGTGCCTGTGATCTTTTACAATTCTGGTGTTGTCATTCGGCTTGCAGGGACGGCATTGTTATATATGTCTGTCAAGATAGGACCAATGAGACTGTTTGTTTACACTGGGCTAGCCAACACGCTGATGAGTGTAGACGTGGAGAGGGGTGTTGTCTGACTGCATTGATCCCATTGGATGTGTATCCGGCTATGGGTTTGACGTAGAATCGGCTTGTTCTTTTGCCGCGCACAATAGATGATTGACGGCAGCATCGGCCAATCAGATAGTAATATGGACGGCCAACTCTAAAACCAGTGACAGACAGTGTTATTAACCAATCAGAGGGATACTTTTACGAGCCAGATCAATTACAGTTATTTAACAATAAAAACAATATAACATGTACCATGTATCAACTCTATATATAAACAATTAGAGAACACACTTAATAGATTCATGTTTACAGCATATAACAACGATCTCAGTAGAATATTATCTGATATCACTACAGCAGGGTGGGTGCTGTCCAAACGAAGGTCTGGGATTGGTCCTTTTTTTCAATATTGCAAGGGGTGGGGTTTTAGATGTTTGTAGTAACGTAGCCCTATATAAGGATGAAAATAGTAATGAGAAACATGCCTGAGGAAACAGTTCATCTGAGAAACGCGTCGCACTGTTTCTCTACTTGCCATATTTGTGCTGGCACTTTAATGAGTGTAAACAAATTTTTATATATTTTTAAATAAATATGTTTTTACTTTTTATTCACTCATAGTGCTTTGTATGTTTTTTTTGCTACGCTACATTTGGGGTGTGTATCATATACACCAATCGTTGTCTATCTTTATCGTATGCATCAGCCAGCTGGATTGCTGTCAAAATCCAGCCTGTCCCAATAGGCATAACAGATTGCCTTTCATACATGTGAGTACCCTGTGTATATAATTGGATATTAACACTCACTAGTCACTATTGATCTGCACTATTGGCGCCTCTATATATTGCTTATTTCTTCAGACTGTCTCCATTTGGAAGTGGGTAGAGAGCTGCCTTGAGGACCAGCTATCTGGACTGCTGATAAAATCCAGCCTGTTTCTATTGGCATAACTGATTGCCATTTACACATGTGAGTACCCTGTGTTAGCCACATTACAGTTCCATATTGTACCATCATTGATCTGCACCATTGGCGCCTCTTCCTTGTGTCTTGTTTTTTGAAATAAGCTTTAGACTGTAAACATGGATCCATGAGGGAAATTAAGATTGTATTATTTTAATTTTATCCAATTTTATTGTTTTAACACCCTGAATACCCAAAGGATTGTGATTTTTTAATACATTTTTTATATGTTAATATTGGCATCCAATGTTGTATAAACACAATACTGGGCCTTAATGTGACTGTTCTAACTGTATTGCAAGACACATAGCTATTGCAGTTGAAGAAATTAAACATTACTGTTCTGATTGTGTTGTAATAAACACATTTTGAAACCATACTTTGAAATTTGTTTTTAGTTAATTGGGGACCCTGCCTTCTATAGTTGGCGCTCTGACATTTCTTTAAGTCAAAACGAAATTAGACAGGAGCATAAATTTGGGCACCCTTGTCATTATGTTGATTTGAATATCTGTAACTACCTAGCACTGATTAAATGGAACACACAATTGGTTTGGTGAGCTCTTAAGCCTTGAGCTTATTGGTTTGGTGAGCTCTTAAGCCTTGAACTTCATAGACAGATGCATCCAATTATGAGAAAAGGTATTTAAGGTGGCCAATTGCAACTTGCTGTTCTCTTTGACTCTCCTCTGAAAAATGGCAACATGGGGGCCTCAAAACAACTCTCAAATGACCTGAAAACAAAGATTGTTCAACATTATGTTTTAGGGGAAGGCTACAAAAAGCTATCAGAGAGATTTAAGCTGTCAGTGTCCACTGTGAGGAACATAGTGAGGGAATGGAAGACCACAGGCACAGTTCTTGTTAAGGCCAGAAGTGGCAGGTCAAGTAAAATATCGGAGATGCAAAGACAAAAGATGGTGAGAACGGCCAAAAACAGCCCACAGACCACCTCCAAAGACCGACAACATCATCTTGCTGCAGATGGTGTCACTGTGCATCGTTCAACAATTCAGCGCACTTTGCACAAAGAGAAGCTGTATGGGAGAGTGATGCGGAAGAAGCTTTTTCTGCACATACGCCACAAACAGAGTCGCTTGAGGTATGCAAACGCACATTTGGACAAGCCAGTTTCATTTTGGAAGAAGGTGCTGTGGACTGATGAAACAAAGATTGAGTTATTTGGTCATAACAAGGGGTGTTATGCATGGCGGCAAAAGAACACAGCGTTCCAAGACAAACACTTGCTACCCACAGTAAAATTTGGTGGATGTTCCATTACGCTGTGGGGCTGTGTGGTCAGTGCCGGTACTGGGAATCTTGTTAAAGTTATGGGGCCCATGGATTCCACTCAATATCAGCAGATACTTGAGAATAATGTTGAGGAATCAGTCACAAAGTTGAAGTTACGCTGGATATTTCAACAAGACAACAACCCAAAACACTGCTCAAAATCTACTCTGGCATTTATGCAGAGGAACAAGTACAATGTTCTGGAATGGCCATGTAAAGACCCTGTGTATTAATGAACCTGCTGTGTCCATAAGTAATAAAGCTGTGTTTAATGATCCTGCTATGGCCACTATAAACTGATATCCTGCTTATGCTTTATCCTGCAGAGTCTATTAATTGGTTAAATAGCCTGAGCAAACGTTATGAATAACTTTTATAATAAAAGATGTTGTTTGTTTCACGGAGGTAACCAACTTGAAAGCTTTAGGGTTATCTCTGTGACTTAATATAGCCTCTCAAGATCGAAGTGCATAACAGACTTTTATACACTCAGAGACAGAGAATGCAAGTGTACCTGTTATTCAGAAGTTTTGTAGACAGGAGGGAGACTGTCATCAGGAGCAAGATATCACAGGAGCAACAACAGATCGTCTGCTGGCAAGTCCATACAGAGAGCAGATATGTGAGTGTATTGATACCTGGATACAGTAGAGGCAGGCTGGTAGGAGATACTCTCTGGGGATACGCTGGAGATCAGAGAGTTTGCGTACGCTCAGTGTGAGAGAGAGAGGAAGCGAGGTCCGTAGCGGATGACGTCAGCTACGGAGATCTGACAGCCTGTAAGATTTAGCTAGGGAGCTTTGCATAACCCGAATGGCATTACTGTGTATTCAAACAGGCCATATCTGGTCCTAAATGCTGTAAGCCATTCGTCTCCAGCTCATATTCTGATAAGATTATATGCGCCTCTAAGGTCCAACTTGGTGTAAACTGAGGCACCTCGTAATCTTTCTATTAAATCAGGGATAAGAGGGAGCGGGTACCTGTTCTTTTTTGTGTGTCTGTTAAGCTCTCTATAGTCTATGATAGGTCTTAAGGACCCATCCTTGTTAGTAACAAAGAAGATACCAGCACCAGGTGGGGAAGTACTGGGCCTAATGAATCCCTTTTTTAAATTCTCTTCTATATAGTTCTTCAGGTGTTCCAATTCATGCTTAGATAGGGGGTAAATATGCTCAAATGGGATAGAGACTCCCGGAAGCAAATCTATTGGGCAGTCATAAGCCCTGTGGGGGGGGGGGGGGGGCAGAGTCTCTGCTTCCTTTTTATTGAAAACATCAGAGTACTCTAAGTAATGGTTTGGTATTTTATTGTCAGGTACCTGTAGAATGGTAGTGTTGAAGTTACAAGTTTCATGAAAATTAGCGGTAGGAAACGTGAGACTCAGAGTGGTCCAATCTATATTTGATTTATGTACCGGTAACCAGTTAATACCTAGAATCACTTCAAACATGGGTGAAGTTATTACATCAAAAGATACTTTGTCAGTGTAACCTGTGTCTGTGGTGAGATGGAGTGTAGTAGTTTGATGTGTAACTGGACCAGTAGTAAGAAGATTACCATCAATGACTGGATTATGCTTAGTGACAAGAGGTATTTTATTTCTCTTCACAAAACCAATATCTACAAAATTCCCATAAGTTCCCGTGTCAATAATAGCAGTCTCCTTAATCTTGTAATGTTCCCACTGCAAAAAAAGAGACACAGCTAAATATGGGGTGTAATGGATTTAGTGGCGGAATGTAGATTGGATGTCTTACCCATCTTTTGTTTGGCCAGTACAGGGCATTCTTTAACGACATGTGCAGGGGACGCACAATACAAGCACAAATACCTTTTAGTCTTTTCTTGGGGTGATAACGGACCTTTTATAAACCCAATTTCCATAGGTTGGGCAGAATCCTTACCAAGGTAAGAGGGAGAAGGAAGGTATTTTCTGGCTGAATTAGCCTTTTCAAAACGTCTCTCCCTGAGGCGTCTATCTATATTAATAGATAGGCTATACAATTCTTCAAGGGTATCAGGGATGCCAGTGCGAGAGAGTTCGTCCTTGATTTCTTCTGACAACCCTAGTCGAAATAGTTTTTTTAACGAGATATGATTCCACATAGAATCTGTAGCAGCTATTTTAAATTGTGTGATATATGGCTCGACAGGGTTCTTCAGCTGTCTTAAAGATCTTAAGGTGTTTTCAGCTGAATTCTGTTTGAAAGGGTCGTCAAACAAAATGGACATCTCAGAAAAAAAACCCATCTAGAGAACCCAGAATAGAAGTCTGTTGTTCATAGAAAGAGTCGGCCCAGGCCCTAGGCTCTCCTCTAAGATACGAGATCACTGTCAATACCCTTATCCTATCTGTAGGATAGGTTTTAGGCTTGAGACCGAAGAGTAGCATGCAGGAATTCTTAAACTCCCTGAACTGGGAGCGATTACCAGTAAACTTTTCTGGTGGCGAAACTAAAGGTTCAGGATTTGCATCAGTAGGAGCAGTTTTAGTGGAAAGAACCTCCCTTAGGCAAGCTTTTAAGTCCTGATTTTCCACCTGTAGCTCATGAAAGGCGTTTGTTAATATGTCCATCCTATCTGAGAGACTTTGTATCACAATAGAAGAGGTTGTGGAAGGACTATAGCTATGAATATCTATTCACTAGTCCAATATGTTATGGCTGGCTTATTATGTAAAGACCCTGTGTATTAATGAACCTGCTGTGTCCATAAGTAATAAAGTTGTGTTTAATGATCCTGCTATGGCCGCTATAAACTGATATCCTGCTTATGCTTTATCCTGCAGAGTCTATAAACGTTGCAAATAACTTTTATAATAAAAGATGTTGTTTGTGTCACAGAGGTAACCAACTTGAAAGCTTTAGGGTTATCTATGTGACTTAATATAGCCTCTCAAGATCGAAGTGCATAACAGAATTTTATACACTCAGAGACAGAGAAGGCAAGCTTACCTGTTATTTAGAAGTTTCGTAGACAGGAGGGAGTCTGTCATCAGGAGCAAGATATCACAGGAGCGACAACAGATCTTCTGCTGACAAGTCCATACAGAGAGCAGATATGTGAGTGTATTGATACCTGGATACAGTAGAGGCAGGCTGGTAGGAGATACTCTCTGGAGATACACTGGAGGTCAGAAAATTTGCGTAGGCTCAGTGAGAGAGAGAGAGGAAGCGAGGCGACCTGACAGCCTGCAAGATTCAGCCAGGGAGCTCTGCTGTGGATGAATAGAAAGTTCCAAAGAGCTACGGCCAGGGTAACTGGTTGCAGGGAAGCCAAGCGAATTCTGAAGGAAACTTCAATAAGCCAGCAAGGAAGTTAGTTGTGGGCGGCCTTAAATAGGGAGTAAGGTGAATATTTAAAGGAACAGTACCAGCCAACAGAAAAGAACTCAAAATCCTTACAGGCCATCCCAGTCCCCAGACCTGAATATCATTGAAAATCTGTGGGGTGATTTGAAGCAGGCTGTCCATGCCCGGCAACCATCAAACCTAACTGAACTGGAGATGTTTTGCAAGGAGTAATAGTCCAAAATACCTTCATCCAGAATCCAGACACTCATTACAGGCTATAGGAAGTGTCTAGAGGCTGTTATTTCTGCTAAAGGAGGCTCTACTAAATATTGATGCAATATTTCTGTTGGGGTGCCCAAATTTATGCACCTGTCTAGTATCTGTACACAGTATATAACAAAAGTGAGAACACTACTCACATTTTTGTAAATATTTTATTATATCTTTTAATGTGACAACACTGAAGAAATGACACTTTGCTACAATGCAATGTAGTGAGTGTACCGCCTGTATAACAGTGTAAATAAATTTGCTGTCCCCTCAAAATAACTCAACACACAGCCATTAATGTCTAAACCGTTGGCAACAAAAGTGAGTACACCCCTAAGTGGAAATGTCCAAATTGGGCCCAATTAGCCATTTTCCCACTCCGGTGTCATGTGACTCATTGTTACAAGGTGTGTTAAATTTGGTGTTATCGCTCTCACACTCTCTCATACTGGTCACTGGAAGTTCAACATGTCACCTCATAGCAAAGAACT
The DNA here is from genome assembly GCF_027579735.1 of Bombina bombina. Classification (NCBI taxonomy): domain Eukaryota; kingdom Metazoa; phylum Chordata; class Amphibia; order Anura; family Bombinatoridae; genus Bombina; species Bombina bombina. Next base: position 1,380,474,556 of record NC_069500.1, read on the forward strand.
CTCTGAGGATCTGAAAAAAAGAATTGTTGCTCTACATAAAGATGGCCTAGGCTATAAGAAGATTGCCAAGACTCTGAAACTGAGCTGCAGTACAGTGGACAAGACCATACAGCGGTTTCACTTGACAGGTTCCACTTATTAAAGGCCTCGCCATGGTCGACCAAAGAAGTTGAGTGCACACGCTCAGCATCATATCCAGAGGTTGTCTTTGGGAATTAGATGTATCAGTGCGGCCAGCATTGCTGCAGAGGTTGAAGGGATGGGGGTCAGTCTGTCAGTGCTCAGACTATACTCCGCACACTGCATCAAATTGGTCTGCATGGCTGTCGTCCCAGAAGGAAGCCTCTTCTAAAGTTGATGCACAAGAAAGCCCGCAAACAGTTTGCTGAAGACAAGCAGACATGGATTACTGGAACCATGTTCTATGGTCCCATGAGACCAAGATAAACTTATTTGGTCCAGATAGTGTCAAGCGTGTGTGGTGGCAACCAGGTGAGGAGTACAAAGACAAGTGTGTCATGCCTACAGTCAAGCATGGTGGTGGGTGTGTCATGGTCTGGGCCTGCATGAGTGCTGCCGGCACTGGGGAGCTAAAGTTCATTGAGGGAACCATGAATGCCAACATGTACTGTGACATACTGAAGCAGAGCATGATCCCCTCCCTTCGGAGACTGGGCCGCAGGGCAGTATTCCAACATGATAAACACACATCCAAAATGACCAAAGAAGAAGAAGCTGAGAGTAAAGTTGATGGACTGGCCAAGCATGTCTCCAGACCTAAACCCTATTGAGCATCTGTGGGGCATCCTCAAACGGAATGTGGGTGAGCACAAGGTCTCTAGCATCCACCAGCTCTGTGATGTCATCATGGAGGAGTGGAAGAGGACTCCAGTGGCAACCTGTGAAGCTCTGGTGAACTCCATGCCCAAGAGGGTTAAGGCAGTGCTAGAAAATAATAGTGGCCATACAAAATATTGACACATTGGGCCCAATTTAGACATTTCCACTTAGGGGTGTACTCACTTTTGTTGCCAACGGTTTAGATATTAATGGCTGTGTGTTGAGTTATTTTGAGGGGACAGACATTTTAAACTGTTATACAGGCAGTATACTCACTACTTTACATTGTAGCAAAGTGTCATTTCTTCAGTGTTGTCACATGAAAAGATATACTAAAACAATTACAAAAATGTGAGTGGTGTACTCACTTTTGTGAGATACTGTACATACATAAAGGGGTGGCAAAATATCACTATGGTTTACTAGTCAGGGGTTAAAAGCTACTAGCCCAGAAGGAAAAAGTTAGTAGTCCACTCAATGTTAGTTAGGAAAAAGTCAAATTTCTAAGTCGTCCTGGACCACTGGACAGATGGAGATTTCAAGCCTTGTTTTATATATATGTGAGTATCTATATACTGAACTGTCGCTCTGAAAAAATATGATGACTATGAATACTCAAACATGCTGTTCTGTATAATGACAGAATATCTATACACTAATAGTGAACATGCTGCACTGTATGATAATGTATCTGCACACTGATAAATATGCTGCCCTGTATATTGGCAGTGTATCTATACACTAATAGTGAACATGGTACACTGTATAATGATGTACAGTATACTACTCACTACGCAGCATACTCATCAGTGTATAGATAATAATGTGAGTATCTATACATTGATTAGTATGCTGCACAGTATGATGATATGAGTATCTATACACTAATGAGTATGCTGCACTGTATAATGATGTGAGTATCTATACACTAATGAGTATGCTGCACTGTATAATGATGTGAGTATCTATACACATAACAGAATTCCTCCGGCAGCAGGCTGTATTATTATTTTTTACCATGATATGTAATGCTAATTAATATGCACATAGCCATGCCATAACAGAAGTAGAGAGGAAATCAAACTGGGGGTATATTTGAGAAAGAGAATGGGAAATGTGGGGTCTGGGGAGGCAGTCAGGCAGAATAAAAAGTAAATATATGCTTACCTGATAAATTAATTTCTTCTACGATATGACGAGTCCACAGATTTCATCCTTACTTGTGGGATTTATCCTCCTGCTAAGAGGAAGTGGCAAAGAGCACCACAGCAGAGCTGTATATATAGCTCCTCCCTTCCCTCCACCTCCAGTCATTCGACCGAAGTTAGGAAGAGAAAGGAAAAGCCAAAGGTGCAGAGGTGACTGAAGTTTATAAAAAATATAATATAATCTAAATCTGTCTTAAAAATGACAGGGTGGGCCGTGGACTCGTCATATCGTAGAAGAAATTAATTTATCAGGTAAGCATAAATTTACTTATCTTCTACAAGCTATGACGAGTCCACGGATTTCATCCTTACTTGTGGGATACAATACCAAAGCTACAGGACACGGATGAAAGGGAGGGACAAGACAAGAACCTAAACAGAAGGCACCACTGCTTGAAGAACCTTTCTCTCAAAACCAGCCTCAGAAGAAGCAAAAGTATCAAATTTGGAAAATTTGGAAAAAGTGTGAAGAGACGACCAAGTTGCAGCCTTGCAAATCTGTTCAACAGAAGCATTATTTTAAAATACCCATGAGGAAGCCACAGCCCTAGGAGAATGAGAGTAATTCTTTCAGGAGGCTGCTGTCCAGCAGTCTCATATGCCAGACGGATGATACTCTTCAGCCAAAAAGAAAGGGAGGTAGCCGTAGCTTTCTGACCCCTACGCTTTCCAGAAAAAACAATGTATAATGAAGATGATTGACGGAAATCCTTAGTCGCCTGCAAGTAAAACTTCAGGGCACGGACCACATCCAGGTTATGCAACATACGCTCCTTCTTAGAAGAAGGGTTAGGACATAATGAAGGAACAACGATTTCCTGATTAATATTCTTATTAGAAACAACCTTAGGAAGGAATACAGGTTTGGTACATAAAACCACCTTATCAGAATGGAAGATAAGATAAGGCGAATCACATTGTAATGCTGAAAGCTCAGAAACGCCATCAGATCCAATTCCGTTCTGCCCCATCGGAGAATCAGTGAGGCAAATACCTCCGGATGGAGTTCCCACTCCCCCGGATGAAAAGCCTGCCGGCTTAAAAAGTCTGCTTCCAGCTGTCCACTCCTGGGATGTAGATTGCTTACAGATAACAAGAGTGGGCCTCTGCCCATCGAATTATCTTGGATACTTCTGTCATCGCTAAGGAACTCCTTGTTCCTCCCTGATGACTGATGTAAGCCACAGTCGTTATGTTGTCCGGCTGGAATCTTATGAATTTGGCCAAAGCCAACTGAGGCCATGCCTGAAGCGCATTGAATATTGCTCTCAATTCCAGAATATTGATTGGAAATAGAGACTCCACCTGAGTCCATACCCCCTGAGCCTTCAGGGAATTCCAGACTGCACCCCAGCCCGGTAGATTGGCGTCCTTTGTCACTATCACCCACGAGGGTCTGCGGAAACACGTCCCTTGGGACAGATGATCTGGAGACAACCACCAAAGAAGAGAGTTTCTGGTCTCTTGATCCAGATTTATCGGAGGAGATAAATTTGCATAGTCCCCATTCCACTGTCCGAGCATGCACAGTTGCAGTGGTCTGAGATGAAACCGAGCAAACGGAATAATGTCCATTGCCGCCACTATCAATCCAATTACCTCCATACACTGAGCCACTGATGGCCGAGGATTGGACTGAAGGGCTCGGCATGTATTCAGAATTTTTGACTTTCTGACCTCCGTCAGAAAAATCTTCATTGCTATAAAATCTATCAGCGTTCCCAAGAAGGGAACCTTTGTCTGTGGAATTAGTGAACTCTTTTCTAGATTCACCTTCCAACCGTGAGTTCTCAGAAAAGACAACACTGTGTCTGTATGAGACTTTGTTAGATGATAAGTCGACGCCTGAATCAAAATATCGCCCAGATAAGGCGCCACTGCTATGCCCCGCGGCCTGAGAACCGCCAGAAGGGACCCTAGAACCTTTGTGAAGATCCTGGGTGCTGTGGCCAACCCAATGGGAAGAGCCACAAACTGAAAATGTTTGTCTAGGAAGGCAAACCTTAGGTACTGATGATGATCCTTGTGAATAGGAATATGAAGGTATGCATCCTTCAAGTCCACGGAAGTCATATATTGACCCTCCTGGATCATTGGTAAAATTGTTCGGATAGTCTCCATCTTGAAAGATGGGACTCTGAGATCTAAAATTGGTCTGAACGTTCCCTCTTTTTTGGGAATCACGAAAAGATTTGAGTAAAACCCCTGTCCCTGTTCTAGTCTTGGAACGGGATTAATTACTCCCATAGTTAGATCTTTTACACAACGTAAGAACGCCTCTCTTTTTATCTGGTCTACAGACAATCGTGAAAGAAGAAATCTCCCTCTTGGGAGAAAACCTTTGAATTCCAGTTGATACCTGTGGGTTACGATCTCCAGTGCCCAGGGGTCCTGAACATCTCTTGCCCAAGCCTGGGCAAAGAATGAAAGTCTGCCCCCTACTAGATCCGGTCCCGGATCGGGGGCCGCCCCTTCATGCTGTCTTTGTAGTAGCAGCGGGCTTCTTGGGTTGTTTACCCTTGTTCCAAGCCTGATTGGGTCTCCAGACGGACTTGGCCTGAGCAAAATTCCCTTTCTGCTTTGTGGAGGAAGAGGAAGAAGAGGGTACTCCTTTAAAATTCTGAAAGGAACGAAAATTATTTTGTTTACCCCTCATCTTAACAGATTTATCCTGAGGTAGAGCATGACCTTTACCTCCAGTAATGTCAGAAATTATTTCCTTCAACTCAGGCCCGAATAGGGTGTTACCCTTGAAAGGAATAGCCAAGAGCTTTGACTTAGATGACACATCAGCAGACCACGATTTTAACCATAACGCTCTACGCGCTAAAATGGCAAATCCTGCATTTTTAGCCGCCAACTTAGCAATTTGAAAGGCGGCACATCTGTGATAAAAGAATTAGCTAGCTTGAGAGCCTTAATTCTATCTAAAATATCCTCTAAAGGGGTCTCAATTTTAAGAGACTCTTCTAAGGCATCAAACCAGAAAGCCGCTGCAGTAGTAACTGGAACAATGCAGGCTGTCGGTTGTAAAAGGAAACCCTGATGAATAAATAACTTCTTTAGAAGACCCTCTAATTTCTTATTCATAGGGTCTTTGAAAGCACAGCTGTCCTCAATAGGAATAGTTGTACACTTAGCCAGGGTAGATATAGCTCCCTCCACCTTAGGGACAGTCTGCCAAGAGTCCCGAATGGTGTCTGTTATGGGATACATTTTCTTAAAATTAGGAGGAGGAGAGAACGGTATACCCGGTCTGTCCCACTCCTTCTTGATAATCTCCAAGATTCTCTTAAGAACCGGAAAAACATCAGTGTAAGCGGGTACTTCTAGATATTTGTCCATTTTACACAATTTCTCTGGTGGTACCATAATAGGGTCACAGTCATCCAAAGTCGCTAAGACCTCCCAAAGTAACAGGCAGAGGTGTTCTAGCTTAAATTTAAAGGACATGACGCCCGAATCTGTCTGAGGTAACACACTTCCCGGTTCCGAACGTTCTCCCTCAGACAAAATTTCCCTGACTCCCAACTCAGATCCCTGTGAGGGCACATCGGAAATAGCCAGCATCAGAGGACTCAGTATTCACATTGATTCCTGTCCTACTGCGTTTAACTGTAACACTGGTAACTTAGATAATACCTCTGTAAGGGTAGTTGACATAACTGCAGCCATATCCTGAGGAACTCGGCGTCGCTTGGGTGGGCGTTAAAGGTTGTGACACTTGGGGAGAATTAGGCGACATATCCGGATTCTCTTCAGACTGACAATCATCCTTAGGCACACTTTCTTTACATAAAATATGCTTTTTACATTGTAAGGCCCTTTCAGTACAAGAGGTACACAAAGTAAGAGAGGGTTCCACAATGGCCTCTAAACACATAGAACAAGGAGTTTCCTCAAGTTCAGACATGTTAAACAGACTAGCAATAGACACAATAGTCGTTTTTAACCTTTTTTATTGATTCAAAGTATTTTCAGAAAAAAATGTACTGCGCCTTTAAATAATAAAAGTGCAACAATTTTTCTGTACTGCACCAAAAACGATTTTTAATACTAAAAAATTATATTAAATAGTTAAATTTTGCCAAAAATTATTGCACCAATTGAGCAAAGCTAAATCACCCTGTAAAAAGTCTTTTATCTTGTAAATAAACTTTAAACAACGATAACAGCCCATGCACCTCACCACAGCTCTGCTGTGGCGCCTACCTGCCCCCAGGGTACTCAAGCTTGATTCAACAACGATCCGGTGATTGAATTTCAACTTTAGGCCCCCACCAGAGCTAGTGCCTGCTGCCTTCTAGTGAGGAGAAAAATGTTCGTCTGAGCATGCGAAATAGGCCCCGCCCACCATGGGCGTCGCATTAACAGTCTCCATAACCGCATGGGAAGCGTTTTTAATAAGCCATGTGGTCCCCACACACATTCATTATGCCATTATTAAACATAGTAAATGTCACAGCTGCCTCTCCCAGTGTCAAGCCCCTATTAAGCTACATAACCGTAGTAATCATTATGTATAAACCAGTAATTTCAGCAACCCATAATCCATATATGTCTACTGCTTACCACTTCCCTTACAGGGAATAATGTCAGCCAGTTCTGATATAACAAGTCTCCTCAGAAATAAAAGACTGAACATACCTCAATGCTGTTTGTAGCATGACACCGTTCTCCACACTGAAGATTTTTCTTGCACTACCTTCAGAAACTCTGTGGGAACCAGAATGGATCTTAGTAACGTCTGCTAAGATTATCAACCTCAGGGCAGAAAAAAGATCTCTTCATTCCTCTTGGGAATCCAGACTGACAATTTCTCCCTGAGGAAAATAGTACTCACTGGTACCATTTTAAAATAAAAAATATCTTGATTGAAGAATCTAAAACTAACACCTCACTTTACCTCTTCCTATTACTAACACAGGCAAAGAGAATGACAGGAGGTGGAGGGAAGGGAGGAGCTATATATACAGCTCTGCTGTGGTGCTCTTTGCCACTTCCTGTTAGCAGGAGGATAAATCCTACAAGTAAGGATGAAATCCGTGGACTCGTCATATCTTGTAGAAGAAAACCTAAATTGATAATTTGGGACTGGAGGTAGACAGAAAACAAGAAAAGATCTAAAAAGGGTAGATAAAGATCTAAAGGGAAAGCGGCTAACAGGTTTCTATCCCTGTTATAGCTGTAAAGCGTGTAAGCACAGTAGTAAGAAAAAAAAGAGGTAGAATCAACAAGTAGCAGTTATACAGCAAAAATAAATGAGACTATTAGATGTAGTGACCATAATGTTATATATAAAACTCAAGGAGTGACCGCACCACCTATGTGCTATGTTATGCTCCGGCACGGGATAGAGTCTGGTCCAAGACTCAATACTAATATAATAAAAATAAATCCCAGCCAAGGAGTCTTAGAAATATCAACAAAAGTAATTTATTGAATGTATACACCTGTATACACTCTATAAAGGAAGACAAACAGTAGATGAGAGCTCACTCACATCCACACCTACCCCATCCACCATACACATCCGTACCATATGAAAAATAAAAAAAATTGATGTATTGCAAACGTGCAAGATAATGAGAAAAATAAACATAAATGTAATTTATACACAAAATAACACCCCCGGGCGTCCCCAGGGAGAGAAAATCAACTACCGTTGATTTTCTCTTACAGGTGGAGTGTGTCTTCACTCCCTGGGGACGCCCGGGGGTGTTATTTTGTGTATAAATTACATTTATGTTTATTTTTCTCATTATCTTGCATGTTTGCAATACATCAAAATGTTTTATTTTTCATATGGTACGGATGTGTATGGTGGATGGGGTAGGTGTAGATGTGAGTGAGCTCTCATCTACTGTTTGTCTTCCTTTATAGAGTATATACAGGTGTATACATTCAATAAATTACTTTTGTTGATACAGTGGGACCTCGGTTAACGCGCGCCTCGGTAAACGAAAAATCGGTTTACGAATTAAAATTTCTGAGAAAAAATGCCTCGGTTTACGAATTTTTCCCGCAATACGAAAAAAAGTGTCCTGGTTTATAGATCCGCCCCCCTGCCCCATGCGTGATTTGGAGCCATTGGCAGAAGATTTTGGAGCCTTTTGGAGCAGTTTTTGGAGCAGTTTTTGGAGCCTTTTTGGTGCATCTCAAGAAGTGGAAAGGTAGGGAGCTGAGCTTGGTTGTTTGCATGCTTTTTACTGTGTGTTCTGCATTCTGGGGGTGATTTCCATGCCAGCTCATGTGCTGTGCATGCCTGTTACAGCTCATCTGCTGTGCATGGCTGTTACAGCTCATCTGCTGTGCATGCCTGTTACAGCTCATCTGCTGTGCATGGCTGTTACAGCTCATCTGCTGTGCATGGCTGTTACAGCTCATCTGCTGTGCATGCCTGTTACAGCTCATCTGCTGTGCATGCCTGTTACAGCTCATCTGCTGTGCATGCCTGTTACAGCTCATCTGCTGTGCATGCCTTTTAGTGTGGTTTCCATGCCAGCTCATGTGCTGTGCATGCCTTTTTTGCATTGTGGGGTTGTTTTTCCATGCCAGCTCATGTGGGTGTAAAGCATTTTTAATTTTTTTTGCATACTTAGGGACGGTGGTGTCATGGCACCCAAGAAAGCAGCGGAAGCTGGGAAGAGGAAGAAGGAGATGATTCTGCTTGAGGACAAGAAGGAAATCATCAGGAAGCATGAAGGAGGAATGCGATTGACTGACCTTGCCAAAGAGTATGGAAGGAGTGCATCCACAATCGGTACAATCCTAAAAATGAAAGAGAAGATTACTGGGAGAGATGCAGCCAAGGGAGTCACCCGGGTCTCCAAGCAACGGCCACCTGTTCTGGAGGAGGTCAAGAAGTTGCTCCTGCTCTGGATTGAACAGAAGCAGCGTGCAGGGGACTCAGTGACCAAGGCGATCATCTGCGAAAAAGCCAAGGCCTTGCATGCTGACCTCCTCAAACAACAGCCAGGAACGTCAGCAGATGCAGAAGGCTTCAAGGCCAGCAGGGGGTGGTTCGAAAGGTTCAAGAACAGATCTGGCATCCACAGTGTGGTCAGGCATGGAGAGGCTGCAAGTTCCGATGTTGCTGCAGCTGAAGATTTTGCTACGGAGTTCCTGGAAGTCATAGTTTCAGAGGGCTACCTTCCTCAGCAGGTCTTCAACTGCGACGAGACTGGACTCTTCTGGAAGAGGATGCCAAAGCGTACCTTCATCACAGAACAGGAGACCTCATTGCCTGGCCACAAGCCGATGAAGGACCGTCTTACCCTCCTGTTCTGCGCCAATGCCAGTGGGGACCTTAAGATCAAGCCCCTGCTTGTCTACCATTCAGAGACCCCACGGGCCTTCAAGAAACACAAGGTGAACAAGGAGCAGTTGAGCGTTTTGTGGCAGTCTAACCCAAAGGCTTGGGTCACACGCCTCTTGTTTGTGAAGTGGGTCAATGCGGTTTTTGGTCCTGCTGTGAAGAAGTACCTTGTGGATAATAACCTGCCACTCAAGGCCATGCTGCTCATGGACAATGCTCCTGCCCATCCTCCAGGAAGACTTGCTGGAGGACTTTAATTTCATCAAGGTCATGTTCCTTCCGCCTAACACCACCCCACTACTCCAGCCAATGGACCAGCAGGTCATCTCCAATTTTAAAAAAATCTACACAAGGGAGCTTTTCCAGCGATGCTTTGAGATGACAGATCGCTCAAGCCTCACCCTCCATGAATTTTGGAGAGAGCATTTTGACATTGTGAGCTGTCTGCAGATTATCACCATTGCCTGGGCCGGGGTCAGCCAGACAAACCTAAATTCTGCTTGGCGCAACCTTTGGCCAGACTGTGTTGTAAAACCTGCCTCCAGTGCTTCTGCACCTGCACCAGAGTCAACAGTGTTGGAGGAAATTGTTTCCTTGGGGAGGACCATGGGCCTGGAGGTGACTGAGGAGGATGTCTACGAGCTGGTGGAGGAACACAACCGTGACCTAACCACCGAGGAGCTGGTGGAATTGCAGAAGGAGTCGATGGAGGAGCAGATCGCATTTGAGGAGGAGGAGGAAATGAGTGAGGAACAGCTCTCTTCCACGGAACTCAAGGAGGCATGCCAAATGTGGGTAAACCTACAGACTTTTGTACAGCAGCACCACCCAGATAAGGCTCTAGCCCACAGACTTGTGAGCAGTTTTGACACAGACATCATGTCCCCTTTCCGAGGGATGCTTAAAAGGCGCCAGAGGCAGCAGACAATGGAAAGGTTCCTACAAAAACAGCCTAGACATGAAGAAGAACCTGCTTGTGTTAGTGCTGCCCAATTGCCCTCGTCCTCCTCATCTTCCAAACAGTGTTGAAATTGTTTTGCTTTTTTCCATGTTTTCCCTGTTGACGTGTTATTTATGTACAGTACAGTTAAAGTGTACTGTACCATGTTACCAACAGTCTGCCATGTTTTAAAAGTTGATGTGTGATGTTTTAAAACATAAAGTTGGATGTTTGAAATATTATGTACAGTATTTATGCCTTTAAAGTGCACTTTATAAAGAGTTTTAAACAGATAAAATACTGTGTTTGACTTTTTTTTCTCACCTCCGGAACGCATTAATTGGTTTTCAATGCATTCCTATGGGAAACCGTGTTTCGGTTTACGAATTTTTCGAAATACGAAACGTCCCGGAGAACGGATTAATTTCGTAAACCGAGGTCCCACTGTATTTCTAAGACTCCTTGGCTGGGATTTATTTTTATTATAATGTTATATATGTACTACAGTGTAGTTGCAAATTACAGTATTTAGGCGAGACAACCAGATGTCTTTGTACACGAATTTTTGAACACTTATGGAATATAGAGAAAGGTCACCAAGAAACACACCTATACGAACACTTTAGATCAGTACACAACAACAATGTTAAATATCTATTATATTGGGGTATAAAAAAAGGTACAAAAACCCTGGAGAGGGGGTAATTTTCAAAAAGGTATATTAAGGAAGGAGGCAGAATATATATACAATATGGGAACTCTATACCCAAAAAGGACTCAATTCAGAATTGGATCTTAACCCATTCATAATAGATTAGGAGTTAATATTGAGATTATGACAATTTCAGTATATTGCATAAATTGGCCATGTAGTGCCATAATCCTGTATAACATTAATAGAATATACAAGTAACACTTGCAGGGAGTAGCCATTACATCGTATACTTTCTTTTTCCTATTTTTCATTCTTTATTTTTTATTTAGTATATTTTAGTTTATTTATTTAAGGTCAGTTTAGAAATGTATTCTATTTTAAATTAACATAAATTGAATTTTTTGTGAATGCTACATTTAAAACCACTTCACTACTAGACAATGGAAATACCACCTTTAGTAACAGATCAAACAATACCACCTTAATAAGTAAAATCAGTTCTGTTAAAGCCACTACAAAAAACCTGATTATAAATAGAAATACCACCTTTAGTAATATATCAGACGATACCACCTTAATGAGATCCAAGAAACAATTGGAAGAATTCGAACCAATGAAAACCCAGGGCGGGGTATTTAAACTTAGTGATTATTCCCCTTGAATAGCAGTCTTGACAAAGCCTACACTTAGGTGAAATGCGTAGACGTTTATTCAAGGGTAAAGAGAGAATTACCAAATCTCTAAGAGCATTCCATCTGGTTTTGTGAGCCAGCATCGATACTCTGCGCAGAGTTTCTAACAAAGATCACGGACAGGACTTCATCGCTCACAGAGGCTTAGAGCAGATTGATACATATTAAAAGTGGAAGTGGAGAAGAAACCGGTAGCCCCAGAAAATATCTAACACGTGGAGAGACCAAAGCGGTAAAGACTCACGTTAAGAGCAACCAGGATACGAATACACCAAAGAGGTCAGAGGTGAAATTGGAGGCTGACAGGTCCAAGGCTAGATCGCAGAGAAACTGTACGATCAGCTCCATAAATCGAACGGCAAGGGGACCGGTAAAGTATAAAGAAAGAGTAAATCCACCTGGCAGACTATGAGTATGAGGGGAGCACTGTACTGTATAGTTATGGGGAACACTTACTACCCCATCACAGGAACTTACCTGTATCACTATGGGCAAGTGAGAGAGAACAGGGAAATAGCAACTAGTTATTCAATTTTATAGGCGTGGTCTGGAGGAGGGCAGGGAGGTGGGTGGTATTGTCGGGGGTTTTATGGTGTGGATTAGGGGCTGGGGCGTCAAAATGCATCTTCACCTGTGTAGACAAAAATCCTTGCACCGGCCCTGTGCTTCACTGTATAAATATATGAGTATCTATACACTGATGATGATGATGCTTACCAGATACATTTATTTCCTTCCTGGCAGGGAGAGTCCATGACTTAATTCCTTACTGTTGGGAAATACAACACCTGGCCACCAGGAGGAGGCAAAGACACCCCAGCCAAAGGCTTAAATATCCCTCCCACTTCCCCTATCACCCAATCATTCTGCAGAGCGAACAAGGAAAAGTAGGAGAAACATCAGGGTATAAAGGTGCCAGAAGAAATAATATAAAAAGGGAGCTCCCGGAGTGGTAGACTCTATCTGCCAGGAAGGAAAGGAATTTATCTGGTAAGCATAAATTATGTTTTCCTTTCAAGGCAGAGAGAGTCCTCAACTTAATTCCTTATTGGGAAAACTATACCCAAGCTCCAGGGGACACTGAAGGAATAACGGGAGGGAACAAAAGAGAAGCGGACCCTAGTCTTAGGCCACCATAGCCTGCAAAATGTTTCTCCCGAAATCTGCTTCGGCCGAAGCAAATACATCAAACTTGTAAAATTTAGAAAAAGTGTGTAAAGAGGACCAGGTAGCCGCCTTACAAATCTGATTCATAGAGGCTTCGTTCTTAAAAGCCCAGGAGGAAGCCACTGCTCTAGTGGAATAAGCTGTTATCCTCTCAGGAGGCTGTTGTCCTGCTGTCTCATAAGGTAAGCAGATGGTACTCCTCAACCAGAAAGATAGGGAAGTCGTTGCAGCCTTCTGCCCCCTACGCTTTCCAGAATGGATGACAAACAAAGAGGAAGATTGTCTGAACTCCTTAGTAGCATGAAGATAAAACTTCAAGGCACTAACCACATCTAGATTATGAAGCAAACGTTCTTTCGCTGAAGAAGTATTAGGACACAAAGGAGGAACAACAACTGCCTGATTAATGTTAAGATCAGAAACCACCTTAGGGAGGAACCCTAATTTAATACGTAAAAAGCATTATCAGCATGGAAAACAAGATAAGAGGGGTCACATTGCAAAGCAGATATCTCAGAAACTCTGTGCGCAGAGGCAATAGCCAACAACAAAAGAACCTTCCAATTTAATGTCAACAGAATTCAAAGGCTTAAAACAGAGCCTGCTGCAAAACACTAAGAACAAGATTGAGGCTCCAAGGCAGAGCCCCAGATCCAAATACAGGTCTGAACCTAGTCAGAGCCTTAACAAAGGACTGCTCATCTGGATGCTCGGCCATTCTTCTGTGAAGTAACACCGACAGGGCCGATATCTGTCCCTTTAGGGAACTAGCAGACAGACCCCATCTCCAGTCCATCCTGGAGAAAAGACAAAATTCTGTCAAACTTAACCTTAAGCCAGGAAAAGCCATGCACTTCACAGCAGTACAAGTAAGTCCTCAACACTTTATGATAGATAAAATGAGTAACTGGCTTACAAGCTTGAATCAGAGTGTCGATAACACTCTCAGAAAACTCTCTCTTGGCTAAGACTAAACAATCTCCATGCAGTCAGCCTCAGAGAATCTAGATTTTGATGTACGAAGGGACCCTGTATCAGAAGATCTCTGCGACAAGGTTACCTCCATTGAGATGAGGACAACCTAACCAGATCTGCAAACCACATCCTTCGTGGCCACAATGGAGCAATCAGAATAACTGATGCTTGCTCCTGCTTGATGCGGGCCACCACACAAGGGAGAAGCGGTAATGGAGGGAAAGATATACGAGTCTGAACCTCCATGGCACTGCTATGGCATCAGATCCGCCAGAGGTTCCCTCGATCTCAACCCATACCTGGGTAGCTTGGTATTGAGGCGGGATGCCATGAGATCTATCTCTGGCGTCCCCCACTCACTGCATATCTCTGCAAACACCTTGGGGTGGAGAGACCATTCCCCTGGGTCCGCTTCCCAGTTGTCCACACCCAGAATGTGGATCGCTGACAGCATACAGTTGTGAGTCTCCGCCCACTCTAGTATCTGAGATACTTCTCTCATTGTCAAGGAACTTCTCGTTCCTCCCTGATGGTTGATGTAGGCAACCAAAGTTATATTGTCTGATTGAAATCTGATAAACTGGCACGAACCCAGAAGGGGCCAAGCCTTCAGAGCATTGAAGATTGCCCAAAGTTCCAATATATTGATCGGAAGGGAGGACTCCTCCTGAGTCCATAGCACAATCTGTTGAGACAGATATGAATGGTCACCTTTCCATTGTCTCAGCATGCATAGTTGTAAGGGTCTGAGATGGAATCTGGCAAAGGGAATGATGTCCATACAGGATACCATGAGTCCAATCACCTCCATACACTGGGCCACTGAGGGTCTCAAGGAGTCCTGTAGGGCAAGAAATGCAGTAGCTAGCTTGCAACATCTCTGATCTGTGATAAATATTCTCATGGATATGGAGTCTATTATTGTCCCCAGGAAATTCACCCTGGTATTAATTTCCATCCATGTGATCGAAGAAGACCGAGAAGTATTCTCCTGCTAGACAAAATGATGGTGCCTGTACCAATATATTGTCCAGGTAAGGCGCTACTGCAATACCTCGTGTTCTGGCAACGGCTAGAAGAACCCCCAGAACCTTTGTAAATATCCTTGGAGCAGTAGCTAGGCCAAACGGAAGAGCTATGAACTGGAAGTGCTGGTACAGAAAAGCAAACTTCAGAAACTGAAAATGTTCCCTGTGTATTGGAACATGAAGTTATGCATCCTTCAGGTCTATGGTGGTCATAAACTGTCCTTCCTGAACCAGAGGAAGGATTGACCGTATTGTCTCCATCTTGAAAGAGGGAACACTTAGAAACTTGTTTAGACACTGGAAGAAAAGTTCCCACTTTTTTTGGAACCACGAAAAGGTTTGAATAAAACCCCAAACCTCTTTCTGCAACCTAAAAAGGCAGTCCTCTTTTCTGGTCTTGTAGACAGTCTAGAGAGTAGGTATTTGCCCCTGGGAGGATGAGATTTGAATCATATCCGGTATTCCTGAGATACAACCTCCAGGACCCAAGGATCCTGTACATCCTGGAACCAAGCGTCTAAAAAAAGCATCAGCCTGCCCTCTACTCAATCCAAGTTTAACCTTTCTCTAACATTTGCTAGAGGGAGGTAAGGCACTCATGGCTGCAGACACTGCAAATTGTAACTACCCAGTAAAGTCTGCAGGAAAAAATCCCCCTCCAGGTGGAGGATTAGTTGAGCCACGGGAAACTGCATGTGGAGTGTGGAGCATAGAAAGGGTAGTAATCTCTCGGGACATAGACGGCTCAGAGGGGCTAATAGCGCTATGAGTATTAGCACGCTTCTCTCCCTTCTTAGACTTTAGAACAGTGCTTCAGCAAATGGAACAAAATTGAGCAGGCGGCAAACTACGCCTCCTCACAATATAAACAGGAATTATTAATCAGTACAGAAGGAGAGGAACTTTCTAATGTAGTATCAGAGTCCTCCATAGCTAAGTATATATCCACAGAAGGACAAACAAAAAACGGCACCTTTATAATCCCAATGGCTAGGACACTCATCACATCCTAGACCCAGACAGCTAACAGTGAAAACGCTCTCCTTAGAAGTGATGTCCGCAGCAGGATCGTAGGAAAATGAAAAGACTGCACCCGGTCACGTGGTGTGTGGGACAGGACTTCCCCTGCTATGAAAAAGGCGCTAAACTATTATGAGCTGCACAACACTCAAAGACAAAAGTTAAACCTGTTTGTTCCAAGCCAAAAGCACACAGTCTATGAGCCCAAAAACTCTCACATTAAAGCAGTTATAAATAACCCCTAGTTGTTCAAATAATCTCCCTGAAGGAGATATTAACCCTTGATCCTATCGAGGCATAAAGCCTCTAAAGTGTGACAGTCTTGCAACAACGCTCTGACATAGACTTGAGAGTGTAACAGCAAGCAGTGAAACTTGTCAACACTGATTGCTCAGGAGCTGCTAGGCGACAGTCTGGATGGTTTCACAGAAAAACTTTCCCTGCATCTCCTAACTTTCATCAATACTCTCACTGAGAGGTTGACATGATTACTTAAAACACCTGTCCTTTCTTGAAGGGAACATACCCATTACGGGACTTTTCAAAATCTTCTGACACTTCTCTGCCACCTCCTATAGTGATGAAAGGCAAAGAATGACTGGGGGATAGGGGAAGTGGGAGGGATATTTAAGCCTTTGGCTGGGGTGTCTTTGCCTCCTCCCTAGTGGGCAGGTGTTGTATTTCCCAACAGTAAGGAATGAAGTCATGTGGCTACCCATGATGACAATTTAGTAATGTGATCACAGTAACAGCAACTTATTATTACTAAAATCTAAGAAAAAAATGTTATACATATTTTTTTTTACAGTTTTTGCCGCAGCTATCTCATATGCCATGAATTATAAATAAAATAATGGTATACTGTAAATCTGCTGGGCCTGCTGAAAAAAATATATAATTTGTGTGGGTCACTCACTAAAATGTGACGTACAATAGGGTTTAAATGTAGTTACGGTAGCAAAAAAGCTCAAAATTGGCTCAGCACTGGGGTGAAAAAAAGGCTTAGCAGCGAAAGGGTTAATAATCATATTGTGGGAGCCTATATGTATTCATTTGGGGTGCCAGACCCTCATAATAAATATGACAACTGTTTTACCCCCACCAAATAATTTTTAATACTGTACCAGCTTAAACTTGTTAGATCTAATATAATAATCACTTGATCTTCCTAATCTAACCAAGATTTTTTAGCCTGAATTAATTGTTTGTCTGATATTTTGATTTGGGGGGGCTTTAGCCTGTTAGATTAACACTTGATCAAACTCTAACAAATTTATATTAGCCTGAATTATTTTCTGTCTGAAATTCTTCCTTGAGGGCCAGCCCCCTTGATTAGAATACCTAATACCTAATTTATAAAGGCAACCCGCCCCCCCCCCCCCCCATTATCAATGCAACTTTACTTTTCCCTTTAAAGACAATTGTAATATTTATTTTTAATTTGGCAAATTTACATCTGATCCATTGTGCTCAACTAAGAGTGCTTCACTTATGTTTCAATTTGCACAAGTTACTGATCAAGATAACAAATGCAACACAGTATCTGAGCAATTATGACCTCAGGGCCTTACTTCCACCTATATCTTACCCTTTTGTCTTATTCCACCATGACACCGCTCTATGTTTTGCCAAAGTCAGCTACTGCTTGTGATTTCCATAGGAAGTGTAACTTCTCTGGCGCTTCCCCTTATATGCTCTAGTGCCCCCCTGGGAATGCCTGCCTCACACTTTGAAAACCACTGTGTTAGGTCTAACAAAACAACTGACTGATTGTACCTGATCAAACAAATATCTATCAAATTAAATAACTTTTTGTCCACTTTTTTGTTAAGGGGGGCTGATGACAGGTTAGCCCCTACTCCAAATTATTGTTAATATCTTGTATGTTAGATCTGACAAAAACAACAACTGATCAAAACTGAATTAAGTTTGTTTTAAAATTTTGATTTGGAGGGAGAGGCCTAATCTGGTTGAGGTAAATTCTATTATTTTGAAAAGTGCATAAATCCCTTTCAATAAACTTATTTTACGCACTCTTTGTTGATACTTATATTTATATTAGTACCATTCCATTGATATTTCAGTGCTACCATAGTAAGAGTTAAGAAACAATCACCTAGATTATGAATTTTGCGTTAACAGGGGTGTGGTGCTAACAAGCAGTTTATGCTCACCGATCACTTGCAGACAGCGCTGGTATTACGGGTTTTTACAAACCCGGCGTTAGCCACAAAAAAGTAAGCGAAGAGCAAAATTTGCTCCACATCTCACCTCAATACCAGTGCTGCTCACGTTAGCGGTGAGCTGGCTAAACGTGCTTGTGCACAATTTCCCCATAGGAATCAATGGGGGAGAGCCGGCTGAAAAAAAAGATTGGAACAGCCAATAGAATGCCAGCTCAATCCTATTGGCTGATTGGATCAGCCAATAGGATTGCACTACAATCCTATTGGCTGATTGCATCAGCCAATAGGATTTTTTCTACCTTAATTCCGATTGGCTGATAGAATTCTATCAGCCAATCGGAATTGAAGGGACGCCATCTTGGATGACATCATTTAAAGGAACCTTCATTCAGTCATCGGCCGTCGTTAGAAGAGGATGCTCCGCGTCGGATGTCTTGAAGATGGAGCCGCTCCGCGCCAGATGGATGAAGATAGAAGATGCCGTTTGGATGAAGACTTCTGCCCGTCTGGAGGACCACTTCTGCCCGGTTGGATGAAGACTTCTGCCCGTCTGGATGTCCACTTCTGCCTGGTTGGGTGAAGACGTCTCCTGGTAGGGTGATCTTCAGGGGGTTAGTGTTAGGTTTTTTTAAAGGGGGATTGGGTGGGTTTTAGCGTAGGGTTGGTTTTGTGGGTGGTGGGTTTTAATGTTGGGGGGGGGGGGATTGTAATTTTTTTACAGGTAAAAGAGCTGATTACTTTGGGGCAATGCCCCGCAAAAGGGCTATTTGTAATTTAGTGTATTGTATGGCTTTTTTTTATTTTGGGGGGGTCTTTTTTATTTTGTTAGGGGGATTAGGTGTAATTAGTTTAAAAATCTTGTAATTTGTTTATTATTTTCTGTAATTTAGTGGGGGGGTTTTGTACTTTAGATCATTTTTTTAATAGTAATTATTTGTATTTAATTTAGGAAATTAATTTAATTGTAGGGTTAGGTTAGGTGTTAGTGTAACTATTGTACCTAGTTAAAATAAATACAAAGTTGCCTGTAAAATAAAAATAAACCCTAAGATAGCTACAATGTAACTATTAGTTATATTGTAGCTATCTTAAGGGTTTATTTTATCGGTAAGTATTTAGTTTTAAATAGGAATAATTTAGTGAATTGTAGTAATTTTATTTAGATTTATTTAAATTATATTTAAGTTAGGGGGTGTTAGGGTTAGACTTAGGTTTAGGGGTTAATAACTTTATTATAGTGGCGGCGACGTTGGGGCGGCAGATAAGGGGTTAATAAATGTAGGAAGGTGTCGGCGATGTTAGGGCCGGCAGATTAGGGGTTAATATTTAACTAGTGTTTGCAATGAGGGAGTGCGACGGTTTAGGGGTTAATATATTTATTATAGTGGCGGCGATGTCCGGTTCGGCAGATTAGGGGTTAAAATATTTATTTTATTGTTTGCGATGTGGGGGGGCCTCAGTTTAGGGGTTAATAGGTAGTTTATGGGTGTTAGTGTACTTTTTTAGCACTTTAGTTATGAGTTTTATGCTGTAGTGTAAAACTCTTAACTACTGACTTTTAAATGCGGTACCAGGCTTGACAGGAGAGGCTGTACCGCTCACTTTTGGTCAGACTTGTAATACCGGCGCTATGCAAGTCCCATTGAAAATATAGGATACGCAATTTACGTAAGTGGATTTGTGGTATTTCCGAGTCTGGCCAAAAACGTGAGTGGTACACCTGTACCTGCAAAAAAAAAAGTGAGTGGTACACCTGTAACTGCAAGACTCGTAATACCAGTGGGCATTAAAAAGCAGAGTTAGGACCTGTTAACGCTGCTTTTTAACCCTAACGCACAACTCGTAATCTAACTGAATCTTCCTATAGCATGAACTGCACCATCACTAAGATATTATACAGTAAAGAGCAAGACATACAATATAAATAATACTACTGTGACTTTGAATTGTGGAATCACTGGCAGTTTTAAACCGAAGTTAAAAGCCAACACATTGCATGATACTTTCAGCACAGTTCACCAAATGGAAATTCCCTTTTCACCCTGCAAAAGAATTATTCTCTCATGTGAAACAAACAGACGTTTTTTTACAGCCCAATCTCCTTAATCCACTAAACCAGTGATGGCCAACTGGCCAACTTCCTAACATATGGGGGCCACAGATCAATTTTTAAGAAGCCTTAAAAGGTATATGAAAGTCAAAATTAAACTTGCATGATTCAGATAGAGCATATAGTTTTAAGACCCTTTTAAATTAACTTATATTTTCAAATGTGCTTTGTTCTCTTGGTATCCCTTATTGAAAAAGAATACACACATATAAGCTAGCTGCTGATTGGTCCTGCACACATTTGTCTCTTGTGATTGGCTAACAAGATGTGTTCAACTTGTCGCCAGTAGTGCAATGCGTTTTTTTCAGAAATGGATAACAAGAAAACGAAGAAAATTTGATAATAGAAGTAAATTGGAAAGTTGTTTGAAATCATATGTTCTATCTGAATCATGAAAGAAAATTTTGGGGTTTCACTTTAAGGGCCACATATAAATTTATGGCTGTGAAAACAGAAAGTTTCCTAAAAATGTCCAGAAAGGTTGCAGGGTACCCTCTATCTGCTGTTCTTCCCTCCCTTTGAATAATTGTCACCTTGTTAACGACCCAACAGAAGTCCCCGATACACACAAGTTTGTGTAACCGCTTTCCTTGTGCAACAAAGCTATGACACACATTCTCAGTTCTGCTTATTTCCTGAGGCTACAGCAATTAGTGTAGAGAGCAATATGTGGCCCTTGGGTCACCAGTTGGCCATCCCTGAACTAAACTGCTGGGCTTAAAGGAACAGTAAAGTCAAAACTAAACTTTCATGATTCAGATAGAGCATGCAATTTTAAACAACTTTTCAATTTACTTTTATCATCAAATTTGCTTGGTTCCCTTGGTGGTATTTTTGAAAAGCTAAACCTAGTTAGGCTCAAACTGATTTCTAAACCGTTGAAAACCGCCTCCTAGCTCAGAGCATTTTGAAAGTTTTTCACAGTTAGACTGTGCTAGTTCACATGTGTCATATAGATAACATTGTGGCTCACTCCCGTGAAGTTATTTAGGAGTCTTCACTGATTGACTACACTGCATGTCTGTCAAAGGCACTTAGATAAGGAGGCTGTCTGCAAAGGCTTAGATACAAGGTAATCACAGAGGTAAAAAGTATATTAATATAACTGTGTTGGTTATGCAAAAATGGGGAATGGGTAATAAAGGGATTATCTATCTTTTTAAATAAGAAAAATTTTGGTGTAGACTGTCCCTTTAATCCCTTGGTTGTCTAAGATGGCTACAAAACACAGCATCTGGAACTTAGAAACAAAGGCCGAATTTACATTGTTACCAATCATGAATTATTGGCAGCTATTAAATAACCATTACATTTTACTTTTTAATGCTTACAGTGTCTTGGTAGTTTCCAATAAAGAAAGATATAAATTATCTCCTACACACAGAATGCTCTCCAATATTTCAGGGAAGTGAAAAAACTACTAATTTTTAGAATTAAATGAAAGGAAAGGCAGGTAAAAAAAACAATGAAAAGACATAGGAAATGTTTTTTTCATTAATCATAATTAAAAGGTCATGAAACCCAAAAAGTTTATTTCATGATTCAGATAGAATAAGCAAATTTAAACGACTTTCAAATGTACTTCAATTTCCTAAAAGGCTTTGTTGTCTTGGTATGTTTAGTTGAAAAACATAAATTATGCTTGCCTGCATCAGTGGGAGGAGAGTCAACAGCTTCATTAATTACTTGTCGGTATTAAGAACCTGGCCACCAGGAGGAGGCAAAGGCACCCCAGCCAAAGGCTTAAATACCTCCCCCACTCCCCTCATCCCCAGTCATTCTGCCAAGGGAACAAGGAACAGTAGGATAAATATCAGGGTATAACTGGTGCCAGAAGAAGAAAAATAAATTTAGGTCCGCCCACCGGAGAAACGGGCAGGAGCCGTGGACTCTCCTCCCACAGACGGAAATGAAATAATCAGGTAAGCATAATTTATGTTTTCCATCTTAATGGGATTAGAGTCGATGGCTTCATTCATTACTTGTGGGAACAAATACCCAAGCTCTAGAGGACACTGAATGAAAAAAATACATGAGGGCAAAAAGGAGGCAGACCCTAAACTGAGGACACCAAAACCTTTCTCCCAATAGCTTCTTCCACTGAAGCAAAAACGTCACATCAAATTTGTAAAATTTAGCAAAAGTATGTAAGGAGGACCAAGTAGCCGCCTTACAAATCTGTTCCATAGAGGCCTCATTTTTAAAGGCCCATGAAGAGGCCACAGTCCTAGTTGAATGAGCCGTAACCCTCTGAGGAGTCTTATGTCCTGATGTCTCATAGGCCAAGCGGATAAGGCTCCTTAACCAAAAAGATAGGGAAGTGGAAGAAGCCCTCTTCCCCGAATACACAATAAATAAAGACGAAATCTGCCTGAATTCCTTCGTGGCCTGAAAATAGAACTTCAAGGCTCGAACCATTATGAAGCAACCTTTCCTTTGAAGAAGAAGGGTTAGGACATAAGGAAGGAACTACTATTTCCTGATTGATGTTACGATTCGACACAACCTTGGGAAGAAATACCAATCCAGTGCGAAGAACAGCCTTGTCGGCGTGAAAAACCAGGTAAGGAGGCTCACATTGCAAGGCTGCCAACACAGAGACTCTGTGTGCCGATGCAATTACCAGGAGGAATAGAACCTTCCAGGAAAGAATTTTAATGACAAGCGAATGCATAAAGCACCAAGTTTAAGCTCCAAGGGGGAGCAGAATTTCTAAAGACAGGCCTGATCCTAGTCAGAGCCTGAACAAAGGACTAAATATCAGGAAGCTCCGAAATCTGTCCTTTTAAAAGGAACTGGGGGCAAGTCCCTTCTCCAACCCATCTTGGAGGAAGGACAGGAAACTGGATACCCTAACCTTATGCCAGGGATATCCACATTCCTCACACCAGGACAAGTAGGTCCTCCACACCTTTTCATAGATACAATGAGTGACCGGTCTCCTGGCTTGAATGAGAGTATCAATCACTCTCTCAGAAAATCCTCTCTTGGCTAGGACTTAGCGTTCAATCTCCACGCAGTCAGCCTCAGAGAATCGAGATTCTGATATAGAAAAGGACCCTGAACCAGCACATCTCTGCGACAAGGTAACCTCCATGGAGGAGACTATGACATCCCCACCAGATCCGCAAACTACGTCCTCTGCGGCCACGACAGAGCAATCAGAATAGCCGAAGCTTGCTCCTGCTTGATGTGAGCCACTACTCAAGGTAGAAGTGGCAACGGTGGAAATATGTAGACTAGGCTAAACTCCCAAGGCACCGCTAAGGCATCTATCAGTTCTGCCTGGGGATCCCTGGACCGGGACCCTATCTGGGTAGCTTGAAGTTGAGTCTGGATGCCATAAGAACTATCTCCGGCGTCCCCCATCTGCCACAGATCTCCGTAAACACCTCGGGATGGAGAGACCATTCCCCCGGATGAAACGATTGTCTGCTGAGAAAATCCGCTTCCCAGTTGTCCAAACCCAGAATGTGGATCGCTGATAGCGAACAGTTGTGGGTCTTAGCCCATACCAGAATCCGAAATACTTCCCTCATGGCCAGGGAGCTTCTCGTTCCCCCCGATGGGTGATTTTAGCCACTGAGGTAATGTGGTCCGACTGGAATCTGATGAATCAGGGCGACCCCAGAAGGGACCAAGCCCTCAGAGCATTGAAGATCGCTCGCAGTTCCAGAATATTGATCGGGAGAGGCGACTGTGCCTTCCTAGCACCCCAAACAGCTCTGCATCCAAACAGACTTGTGTCCGTGGTCACAATCTCCCAGGATGGTCTCAAGAAAGAAGGCCCCTGGGACAGTTGTCCCGGATGGATCCACCAAGTGAGGGATTCCTTTGTTTGGTTGTCCAGAGAGATCTGTTGGGATAGATCTGAGTGATTGCTGTTCCATTGTCTCAACATGCACAACTGAAGAGGTCTGAGATGGAACCTGGTGTATGGAATGACATCTATGCTGGATAACATGAGCCCGATCACCTCCATACACCGGGCCACAGATTGCCTTTAGGAGGTCTGAAGGGCAAGACAGCTGGATGCAATCTTGCAACGTCTCTGATCTGTCAGGAATATCTTCACGGATATGGAATCTATTATCGTACCCAGGAATTCCACCTTGTTGCTGGGAACCAGAGAACTCTTTCCTATGTTTATCTTCCATCCATGAGATCGAAGGAGAAGAAGAGCCCTTGCATGTTCCTCTGCAATACTGCAGGACAAAGCCTGGCCCAGGATGTCGTCCAGATAAGGTGCCACTGCAATACCTCTGGCTCTCGCCACCGCGAGCAGAGCTCCCAGAACCTTTGTAAAGACTCTTGGGGCAGTCACCAGGCTGAACTGTAGGGCCACAAACTGGAAGTATTGGTCCATAAAAGCAAATCTTAGGAACCTGAAGTGATCCTTGTGGATTGGCACGTGGAGGTAAGCATTCTTCAAATCTATTGTAGTCATGAACTGTCCCTCTTGAACTAAGGGCAGAATATAAAAATAATTCTTTTCGCAGAGCCCAACTCTTTTTACTAAGTTGTACACTTGTTTACAATTAGTTTTCTAGTTTTTATCTGTTCTCAGTTTGGGCATACGCAACAGGTTTAATTCTTATTACCACAAATATTGTGAGAGTATAACTTATACCGTATGACTCCCCCTATCTTTTGTGCAACCTTAAGGGCAGAATAGACCTGATCATCTCCATCTTGAACGATGGGACCGACAGAAATTTGTTTGGGTACTTTAGGTCTAGAATTGGGCAAAACGTGCCCTCCTTCTTTCCTTCTTTGGGACCACGAAAAGGTTTGAATAATACCCCAGAACTCTTTCTGCTAGAGGGACTGGAACGATTACCCGAGAGAGGAAAGAATGTCTCATGCACTCTAGAAAAGCGTCTCTCTTCTCTAGTCTTTATGATAGGTTTGACAGGAGGAATCTAACCCTGGGCGGATGAGTCTTGAACCCTAACCTGTAACCCTGGGCGATGACCTCCAGAACCCAAGGGTCCTGAATGGCTCTTATCCAAGCCTCCGCGAAAAAAGATAGTCTGCCCCCTATGTGATCCAGAGATGGATCGGGGGCCACCCCCTCATGCTGATTTTGTCTTGGTGGGCTTTTTGCTCTGCTTGGCTTTGTTCCAAGATTGAGCTGGCTTCCAAGATCCCTTGGACTACTCAGTTTTCACTGCAGGCTGCTGGCGTTAGGACTTGTCCGAACGAAAGTAACGAAAAGCAGACCCCTTAGGCTTATTCTTCTTATCCTGCGGTAGGAAAGCACCCTTGACCGTGGATATGATAGAGTCTAGGCCTAGACCAAAAATAACTTTCCCCTGAAATGGGAGGGATAGTAATCTAGACTTCGAAGTCATGTCAGCAGACCATGACTTTAACCACAGAGCCCTATGGGCTAGAACAGAAAAACCTGACGTCTTGGCATTGAGGCGAATAATCTGCATATTTGCATCACAAAAGAATGAATTAGCTACCCTTTAGGCCTTAATTCGTTCCTGTATCTCCTCGAGGGGAGTCTCCACCTCGACCATAGCTGACAGAGCGTCACACCAGTAGGGAGCAGCTCCAGCCATCGCAGTGTGCGCCGCTGCCGGTTGAAAAATGAACTCCGTGAGCTGAAACATCTTTGTCTACATGGATTCCAATTCTTTATTCATGGGCTCCTTGAATGAAGAGCTATCTTCGAGCGGGATAGTTGTGTGCTTAGTGAGCGTGGAGATAGCACCATCCATCCACCTTAGGGATGGCCCTCCACAGCTCAAGCTGCGAGTCTGGAACAGGGAACAGTTTTTTTAAAAGAAGTAGAGGGGGATTAGCCATTTTAACAGGGACCGGGAAGGTCTGAGGCAACATCCTGTCCTAGCTTTGGGATCGAAGGTTCCTCCGGCAGTTTTGGTTCCCGAACCTCTAACATAGCAAGCACCTCTTTTAGCAGAAAGCGCAAATGATCCATCTTAAACTTAAAGTCTGGCTCCTCCGCAGCGGGAGGTCTAGATGTCCCAGAAAGAGCGTCCTCCGAAGAGTCGGAGTCGTCTTCATCAGCGGATTATCTGTCAAAGACATTCAACGGAGTATATGACCCCTGGGACGGATAGCTATGTTTCACCTTTCACTTGCGCTTAGCAGAGCGAGACAAGGCATTAAAAGCTGTAGAAACCGCCATTTGTAACTGATCTGGCGAAATCTGGTGGCCAAAGGGCCCCTCCCGTGGGAGGATTAGTAGTGCCCTGGGAAGCTGCATGTGTAATCTGAGATGAATGTAGGGAACGCACCTCGCGGGATGGAGAACCCTCAGAGGTGGACGGCTCAGTTCTACTAAATATCTTATTCTTTTTATATATTGCAATTTTATCAAAGCATGCGGAACATAGTTTAGCAGGCATATCAACTAAAACCTCCTCGCAATAAACACAGTTATTAGATTTTGTTAAGAGGGAGTACCCACTAACATAGAG
Source organism: Bombina bombina (assembly GCF_027579735.1). Classification (NCBI taxonomy): domain Eukaryota; kingdom Metazoa; phylum Chordata; class Amphibia; order Anura; family Bombinatoridae; genus Bombina; species Bombina bombina. Next base: position 1,380,501,147 of record NC_069500.1, read on the forward strand.
TACTCCATAGCTTGTGCCTTTATTACGGAATAGATAGAAATTAAATGGCACCTTTATACCCCAATGGCCGGGGCACTCACCACCTCCTATGACCCGGACCACAGAGAAACCGATTCGTCTCCTGCAACCGCCGGTCAAGAAAGAGGAAGTTAAAGAGGCCACAGCTGGTCACATGCAGTGCCATGCTGAACCGCCCCTGCACTAAAGAAAAAAACGCGCCAAAAAAGGCTGTTTCGATATCTCACTAAGGAAAACTGACTGTTCACACATTGACAGAGCCTCATCTCACACATGTCACAGCATTAAACACAATAAAGAATATTATGCATAAATCCCCCCCCCCATGTTTAATAACCCCATTCCAAGGATATTAACCTTTGATTCTATACAGATAAAAGGAGACACACTGTGACCCTGTCTTCTTGCGTTATCATATGTGTATAAATGAAACGATCTTACCAGAATCTACGCCGTGGAACAGGAACATGGCCTTTCAAGTGTGACAGGATAGTAGCATCGCTCCTGACATGGACTTGAGAGCAAAAAGCAGGCAGTGAAACTCGTCAACGCTGATTGCTTGTGGAGCTGTTAATCTGAGTCGGGATGGTTTTGCAGAAAGACTCTCCCTGCATCTCCGGACTCTAACTTTCATCCATGCTCTCACTGAGAGGCTGACAACTACTTAAAACTCCAGTCCCAATGCAAAGAGTACTACCCTCCATAAGAGACTACCCCGAAATCTTCTCTGCCAACACTCCTGTGACGAAAGGCAAAGAATGACTGGGGGATGAGGGGAGTGGGGGAGGTATTTAAGCCTTTGGCTGGGATGTCTTTGCCTCCTCCTGGTGGCCAGGTTCTTAATTCCCACAAGTAATGAATGAAGCTGTGGACTCTCCTCCCATTAAGATGGAAATAACACCTAGGTAGGCCCAGGAGCAGCAATGCACCACTGGGAGCTAGCTGTTGATTGGTGGCTGCACATATATGCCTCTTATAATTGGCTCACTCGATGTGTTCAGCTATGTCCCAGAAGTACACTGCTGATCCTTTAACATAGGATAGCAAGAGAATAAAGCAAAAGTGATAATATAAACTATAAAGATACTCAAAATGGCTTTTGTTTCTGAATCATCAAGAATTGTTTTTGGGTTTCATGTCCTTTAAACGATTTATGGCCAGATTACAAGTGATCCTAAACCATCTGTGGAATCCGCTGACATAGCTTTGCTCATGCACAGTATCAGCGGTAGCAAAATCTGTTGAGCGCTCAAAATCTGTTGAGCACTCGGTGGACTTCGGCTGCTGAGACTGCTCTCACGGGGGGCTAACTGCGCCTGCATGCGCTTAGTGGACTTCCACTGCGGAGACTGCTCTCAGGGGGGCGGGAGCACTTTGGGTAAACTAGTCAATAAAAACTGCTTCATAACTGAAATAAAAACAGGAATTGATGTAATACATTCCGTTTTAAAGCAGTTTTTATTGACTAGTTTACCCAAAGTGCTCCCGCCCCCCTGAGAGCAGTCTCCGCAGTGGAAGTCCACTAAGCGCATGCAGGCGCAGTTAGCCTGTTTCAACAAAAGATGAGAAATGCAAGGAGAATCATCCTCTCTGTCAGATTTTTATACCACTGGTACTGCGCATGAGCAAAGCTACGTCAGCGCATTCCACAGATGTTTTAGGATCATCTGTGGAATGCGCGGACATAGTTTGCGCATGTGTATTATCTGCTGTAGCAAAATCAACCAAACAGAGAAAATAGCCACACCACCAAAGTTCAAAGTGTCAAAGACTCTTTATTCAGCCAGACAGTAACGTTTCGGACCCATGTCCTTAGTCATGCTGTAGCAAATTGGACGTGGTAGCAAAAAATGGCAGATCCTACCGGATCCATGTCTAATTTAGACAGATACCCACAAATCCAAATGTTTTCCACACAAACACATCCAGAGATTGCTGGATCCATTTTAAACAAAAGCATACGGACCCTACTAGAACCAACATTTTTATCACAGAAAAATAGCCGTATCCAGTCGGATCCATATCTAATTTAAACAGGCACAAATACATTTAACTGTTTCCCACATAAACACATCAAGACACTTCTAGATCCAGCACTATTTTGTGCTGGGCTACGTAGCTACGTTAGGTTTATGCTATTTTGCTTATTGCTGTTGTCTTGGTGCTATTCATTTTGATTCAGTTGGCTATTAACGCAGGCGCTATTATCTCTTGTGCTCCAGACCTTTATTTTGTTTCTGTGTTTGTGTAGAAAACACTTACAAGTATCTGTCTAAATTTAACATGGGTCCAGCAGGATACGGCATTTACCAATCAGACCCTATAAGCATGTCACAGACTGTGTGGAAACAGGTTTAATTTTACTTAACAATCAGCTAGATTACGAGTTTTAACGACAGCCACAAAAGCGGTGTTATTTCACCTCCCTATAGCGCTGGTATTACAGGTTTTGAAAAAGTAGGCTTGTGCGGGCGATATGGTGGCGTTGAGCTCCATATCACACACTGAAAACAAGCGCTGCTTTGACATGCTTGTGCGCGATTTCCCCATAGACATCAATGGGGAAAGCCGGCAAAAAAAAAAAGCCTAACACCTGCGATCGCGGAAACAAAAGCTCTGTAACGCAGCCCCATTGATGTCTATGGAGAAAAAGAAAATAATGTTTAAATCTAATGCCGTAACATAAACCCTGAGTCTAAACACCCCTAATCCACTGCCCCTGACATCGTTGCCACCTACATACAGTTATTAACCCCTAATCTGCCACCCCCAACATTGCCGCCACCTACATAGTGTTATTAACCCCTAATCTGCCGCCCCCAACATCGTCGCCACCTACATAGTGTTATTAACCCCTAATCTGCCGCCCCAACATCGCCGCCACCTACATAAAACTATTAACCCCTAATCTGCCGCTCCCGATGTCGCCACCACTATACTAAAGTTATTAACCCCTAAACCTCTGGCCTCCCACATCACTACCACTAAATAAATCTATTAACCCCTAACCCTAACATAACCCTAAGCCTAACCCTAAAAACCACTAACTTTAACATAATAAAAATATAGCTAAATTATATTTACAATTATTAACTAAATAAACCTATTAACCCCTAAACCGCTAGCCCCCCCCCCCCACACGTTGCAACAAGCTAAATTAAAATATATTAACCCCTAAACCTAACCCCCCCCAATGTTAACATAATTTAAATAGAGCTAAACTAAAGTTACAATTATTATTAACTAAATAATACCTATTTAAAATTAAATACATACTTACCTGTGAAATAAAACCTAAGCTAGGTACAATACAACTAACAGTTTTTTATATTTATTTCACAGGTAAATTTGTATTTATTTTTGTATTTATTTTAACTAGGTAGACTAGTTAGTAAATAGTTATTAACTATTTACTAACTATGTAGTTAAAATAAATACAAACTTACCTGTGAAATAAAACCTAACATGCCTTACACTAAAACCTAACATTACAAAAAAAATAAACTCTAAAATTACTAAAAATAAAAATAACAAAATTACATAAAAAACAAACACTAAATTACAAAAAATAAGAAACAAATTATCAAAAATAAAAAAGAATTACACCTAATCTAATAGCCCTATCAAAATAAAAAGCCCCCCAAATAAAAAAACCCTAGCCTATAATAAACTACCAATGGCCTTTAAAAGGGCCTTTTATGGGGCATTGCCCCAAAGAATTCAGCTATTTTACCTGTAAAAAATACAAACACCCCCCCAACAGTAAAACCCACCACCCCCACAACCAAACCCCCCCTCCCCCAAATAAAATAACTATCTAAAAAACCTAAGCTCCCCATTGCCCTGAAAAGGGCATTTGTATGGGCATTGCCCTTAAAAGGGCATTTAGCTCTTTTACATGCCCAGACCCTAATCTAAAAATAAAACCCACCCAAAAAAACCTTAAATAAACCTAACACTAACCCCCGATGATCCACTTACAGTTATTGAAGTCCCGCTTGAAGGATCCATCCAGCCGGCAAGAAGTCTTCATCCAGGCGGCCTCTTCGATCTTCATCCAGCCGGCGAAGTCCTCATCCAGGCGGCAAGAAGTCTTCATCCAGACGGCATCTTCTATCTTCATCCATCCAGCGCAGATCGGGTCCATCCTGAAGACATCCGGTACGGAGCATCCTCCTTCATACGGTCGCCGCCGTAAACTAGAACTAGATGGTGTCCCTTGCATTCATACTGGCTGAAAGATTTCAATCAGCCAATAGGATTAGAGCTGCTAAAATCCTATTGGCTGTTCCAATCAGCCAATAGGATTTGAGCAGCTCTCATTCTATTGACTGTTCCAATCAGCCAATAGGATGAGAGCTCAATCCTATTGGCTGATTGGAACAATCAATAGGATGAGAGCTGCTCAAATCCTATTGGCTGATTGAAATCTTTCAGCCAATAGGAATGCAAGGGACTTTTTTAAAAGTGCGGTACTAACGTTGCGTGACAAGCTAAAAGGTGTGCGGTACACCTATACCTACAAAACTTGTAATAGCAGCGTTAGGAAAAAAGCAGCGTTATGGGCCATAATGCTGCTTTTTCAATCATATCACCAAACTCGTAATCTAGCTGATAGTTTATTAAATGGAAATAATATTGCAGAAGAAATAGGACCAGATTACAAGTGGAGCGATAATTAACGCTCCTGCTCGAGCATTAATTGCGCTAGAAGTAAGCTTTTTGCGCGAGTCCGGTTGCGCTCGTATTATAAGTTGAAAGTAAACTGTTTTTCGCTTGCGCGCTATCCAGACAAACGCAAAAGACAAACTTAAAATATCACATGCTTGTTCACATATACCCCCTCATAGAAGAACACCCCACTCACACAAACTCGATCGCATATTCTCATGTGCGCTAACCCAACATGAAAATATGAATATTTCCCATTCCAATGTTCTTACCCACATATATATATATATATATATATATACACTTTTTTTATTAAAAGAGGCATTTGCTATGGAGTGGATTGATAAACATACATTTGAATTCCTTACTAAGGATTATCCGAAGGTTCCCGTTTTTTACACACTTCCCAAGATCCATAAGAATCCAAATGAACCACCGGGACGACCAATAGTTGCTGCAACAGACTCACTCCTTCAACCACTGGCAGTATACATGGATAGTATACTACAACCAATAGTGCAACACATGTCGAGTTACCTGAAGGACTCAAGCAATGTCATTAAATTTCTGAAAAATATAGGACCAGTGAGGGATGAGGATATACTTGTGATATTGGACGTTACAAGTCTTTATACGGTCATCCCACATGGGGAAGGTATAGAGTCCATTAAGAGACATCTTCTGAAATACCCCTATGTGGGACCCCCAATTGGGTTCATAATTGAGCTTTTGGAAAGCTGTCTTCGAGCGAACATATTATTTACAGTTGACAGGAACAGCGATGGGGTCGAATGTGGCCCCATCATATGCGAACCTCTTTATGGATGAATTTGAGAGCAATAACAACCATATCTTCAGAAATCCTAATGTCTTAACTTACAGAAGATATATAGATGACCTCTTCGTTATATGGAGGGGAGACGCTGAATTGCTTCAGGAGTGGTTTGATGCGTTTAACCTAGTACATCGATCCTTAAAGTTCAAGATGAGCTGGAACGGGAAACCATAGAGTTTCTGGATCTGAGGATATATAAAGAGGATGGTATCTTGCAGACCACTCTATACAAGAAGCCAACAGACAGAAACTCATTGCTTGAAGCATCTAGCTGTCACCCATCTGCGCTTAAAAATGGCACTCCCTAAATCGCAATTTATGCGGGTTAAAAGAAATAACACTCGGGAGGAGAATGCCAGCGTTCAGCTCAATGAGATGAAACGGAATTTCATCGAGAGAGGTTATAAGAAGAAGGCCCTTAATGAGCAGTTACAAGCAATACAGAGGATGAGTACTAGTCGTAGGAATGTTGACAGTAAGAAAAGGCTGACATTTACAACTACCTATGCTGCGGATAAGAACGGATTTAATGGGATCTTGAGACGAAATTGGGAAATCCTGCAGAGTGATGATGCACTCCCCTTTAAGGATATGATGGCACCAAGAATAGGGTACAAAAAAGGTAAATCCCTTAAGGACAATCTGCAATTGACGGACCCTACACACTGTTATTCTAAAAACTGGCTAAGCAGACAGGCACTGAAACCAGGATGTTTTAAGTGTAGCGGTTGTACCACCTGCAATGGGATGTCAGCAGGGAAATACTTTAACCACCCATGGTATAATAAGAAATATTTTCATAAACACAGGGTGACCTGCACGACCCCTTATATAGTGTATATGCTCCACCGTCCTTGCAGCCTATTCTATGTAGGTAAGACCTGTGACAACCTGAGGGTTAGGATGGCTAACCATAGGAGCGCCATTAGACAAGCCATCAAAAATGGAGAATCAAATCAACCAGTGGCTAGGCACTTCCAACAACAAGGGCATAGTGTGGCTGACCTGCGATACACGATAATTGATCATATTCCTGAGATGAGCATAGGTGGCGACAGGAACAGATTGTTACTCCAAAGAGAGACAAGGTGGACCTACGAGCTGGACACTATAATCCCTAAAGGACTGAACACTAAACTTGAGTGGCATAGTTTCCTATAATCTCTGCATGAGATAGTTATACCCAGTATATTTTATCTGTATTTTATGTTTATTTGGTGATGTGTTGTCTTTTTATGATTTTTTTTTATTTATTTTTTTATTTTATTTTTTTTATTTTATTTTTGACTTTATTCTTTGTGTGTATTTTTTGTGGTTGTCTTTCGTTGGTTTGTTTTTTATTTTTATTGCTTTTTGTTTATTTTATGTTTTTAGTCTGGTTTATGTGATGTTTTTCATGGTGTTTTATTTTTTGTTGTTGATATTTTTTATTTTTGACTTTGTTCTTTGTGTGTCCTTTTTTTGTGGCTGTTTCGTTATATATTTTTTTTTATTATTGTTTTTTGTGGTTTGTTTATTTTATGTTTTTAGTCTGGTTTATGATTTGTTGTATTGTCAGGTAGTTTTCTGTTTGTTTTGTTATATGTATGATGCCGGGATGAGTTAAGGCTGTGGGACTGAGGTTTGGCATGACAAAGAGATTTCATGTCATCCTTTGATGCAGGAAAGCCGAGATTAGCAATCCTTTGAGTGCCATATCTATCTGTTTCTAGAAATTAGAATACTGGACTTAGGAAATGTGTGGATGTTTTCGGTATATTATGGAGGTTATATCCTGTACATATTAGTCCTGAGTTAGTAATGCAGTTTAGTATACAAAGTACTGTAGAAATTGCTGTGCTCGAGACATATATTATTGTATTTAGTTACCTTATTAGCGCTAATAGGTGTAATATTGCAGCAATTCAATTGTTTCTAAATAAGTTAGTTTTACACGTTCATTATTAGTTGTAGTGAAAGGTGTTCACTTAAGGTTGTTTGTTGTTGGTTGCTAAGATACGGGCACTGTCTGATGATGCGTGCTAAGTGTTGTGCAACACCTGCACTAGGTGATTAAGGTGAAGGGGTATTTAAGGCTGTGTATAGCATTGATTCTTGTTGTCAGTTTGAAAACGGAGGTAAATCTCTGAAACGTTACTTAATAAGGAATAAAATTTTATCCTTATTAAACCCGGCGAGTGCCTTGATTTTTACGATATATATATATATTAGGGTTGCCAGCTGTCATTCAAAAAAAAAAAACGGACAGCCAGCAGATAACCTGGGGTGTGGACAGGGTGGGTTAGTTTTAAAAAAAACTTTAAAATAATGATTCGCTGCAGTAGTATTTTTTAGTAAAAATAAATATTACCTAACTGTTCCTCACCCCTGTCGCTAGCACCTACCTTTATATATATATATATATATATATATATATATATATATATATATATATATATATATATATATATATATATATATCGGCGCACATAGGCACTGTTAACCTTTCATATCACACAAGGAGCACACACAGTATATTAATAGCTGCTGAGAGGAGACATAGGCACTGTTAACCCTTCATATCACACAAGGAGACCTATGTGAAGTTGGCACCCCATGTTTGTAAAAACTGAATTACAATATACTATTCGTTTGTGCTGATTTGTTCTGCAAAAACTAACGTTTGTGCCAGTTCGGTTTAGGAGATATTGCACATTATTTTTTTATGAAACCCCGCCCACTTTGCACACCATGTTATGCAATTTTAAAAACAAATATACCATTTGTTTGTGCTGTGTTTGTGCTGAAAAAACTAACGTTTGTGCCGGTTTGGTTTAGGAGATATTGCGCATTATTTTTTATGAAACCCTGCCCACTTTGCACCCCATGTTATGCAATTTTAAAAACAAATATACCATTTGTTTGTGCAGCGTTTGTGCAGCGTTTGTGCTCCAAAAACGAATGTTTGTGCCAGTTTGCTTTAGGAGATATAGCGCATAATTTTTTATGAAACCCCGCCCAGTTGAGGATCATGGGAAATGTAGTTCTGAAACATCTGGGGTGCCAAGGTTCGCAATCACTGCTTTATATTTTATCCAGTAAACCCATAGATGAAATCTACAACTGGGAATTCTCCCTCCCCTTTGTTGACATTTTAATTAAAGTTGTTTTGTTTTTTTCTCACATAGCATTCTCATTTTGTGTCAGAAAGAATTATTATGGGCTGTTCAGGAAGGGCTATCTGTGTGAAAGCGAAATGGTTAGCATGTGATAGGGCATTTATTTGGGAACTAATGCCCTGGCTCATGATTTACACTATACCACTACATTTGTTTTTGTGGTACAAATCAGCACAAATTATATTTGTTTTTAAAATTGAATAACACGAGGTGCACGAGGTGTAAAGTAGGTTTCATAAACTATATGTGCAATATCTCCGAAACCAAACCGGCACAAACTTTAATTTTTGCAGCACAAATCAGCACAAACACATGGTATATTTGTTTTTAAAATTGCATAACAAGGGGTGCAAAGTGGGCGGGGTTTCATAAAAAATAATGCGCTATATCTCCTAAACCAAACCGGCACAAACGTTCGTTTTTGCAGCACAAATCAGCACAAACAAATGGTATATTTGTTTTTAAAATTGCATAACATGGGGTGCAAAGTTTCATAAAAAATAATGCGCTATATCTCCTAAACCAAACCGGCACAAAAATTCATTTTTGCAGCACAAATGCAGCACAAACAAATGGTATATTTGTTTTTAAAATTGCATAACATGGGGTGCAAAGTGGGCGGGGTTTCATAAAAAATAATGCGCAATATCTCCTAAACCAAACCGGCACAAACGTTCGTTTTGCAGCACAAATCAGCACAAACGCAACACAAACAAATGGTATATTTGTTTTTAAAATTGCATAACATGGGGTGCAAAGTGGGTGGGGTTTCATAAAAAAATAATGTGCAATATTTCCGAAACCAAACCGGCACAAACGTTAGTTTTTGCAGCACAAATCAGCACAAACGCAGCACAAACAAATGGTATATTGTAATTCAGTTTTTACAAACATGGGGTGCCAACTTTACATAGGTCACAAGGAGCACACCCAGTATATTAATAGCTGCTGAGAGGAGCACATAGGCACTGTTAACCCTTCATATCACACTAGAAGCACACCCAGTATATTAATAGCTGCTGAGAGGAGCACATAGGCACTGTTAACCCTTGATATCACACATGGAGCGCACCTAGTGTATTAATAGCTGCTGAGAGGAGCACATAGGCACTGTTAACCTTCATATCACACAAGGAGCACACCCAGTGTATTAATGGCTGCTGAGAGGAGTACATAGGCACTGTTAACCTTCATATCACACAAGGAGCACACCCATTATATTAAAAGGTTCTGAGAGGAGCACATAGGCACTGTTAATCCTTCATATCACAACAGGTGCACGGCCAGTATATTAATAGCTGCTGAGAGTAGCGCATAGGCACTGTTAACCCTTTATATCACAACAGGAGCACGACCAGTGTATTAATAGGTGTTGAGAGGTGCACATAGGTACTGTTAACCCTTAAAAAAACATTAACAAAATTATTTTCTGCAGTAGCATTTTTTTGTAAACATAAATATTACCTAACTGTTCCTCACCCATGTCGCACTAGCACCTACCTTTATATATAGTTGCGCTGGTCTTTTCTGACAGAGGGCATCCTGAAAAATACTTGCTGTGTAAATAGACAAAGCGTGTGCGATGCGTGGGTCTACTCTCTCTCCAACTTTTTGATGCATGATCACGTGGCGTGTGGTCATAGAATGCGCTGCTGCTCCGGTACCGGCAAACGGCAAGCGACCTTAACACTTTACACTCACAGCCATGCAGTTCAGCCAATGAGTGAGACCAAAGTAGTGAGACAGTGAGTTACACATGTAGCGTGCGGCGCCACGCAGACAGAAAGGGGTGGGTGGAACACAGACTGATTGAACCATATTAAAAGTTAAGAGCTAAAGAAAAAAAAATACATTTAAGTGTCTGTTTTTTTCCAACAGTAATTACCGGACAGCAAACTAAAATACCGGACTGTCCGGTCAAATACCAGACAACTGCATTATGTGTATATATGTATGTAAATTCATATATTCACATATAAATAAATATTGCTATTTTTTCAAATTGAAGGTTTATGGCAACCCTGTTTCAAGCTATTTTCCAACATATGAACACATAAACACACATGAAAACACATATATACACACCACCAACATCAATATTATAACTCACTGAAGGCTCAACAACAGCAATAATAAAAAAAAAATTAGCAATAAAGTATTTTTTAATTAAAGTATGTACATTGTTTTTCTAGACATAATTCTATTGCACACTTAATACCCAACAGTATAGTGTAAATATAACTTTTATATGCACTGGGAAACAAAAAAATAGTGTGACTTTAATGCTATATTCGCTTTATTGCTGTGGTCTGGAACCGAACCTGCAATATCTTCGAGGTACGCTTGTGTATATATATTAATATACATATTTACACATGTATATGTATGTATGTCTATGTTAAAGCCCTTTGTCTTTTTTTTTTCTAAAACCTGAGACCTCATATCTTTGAGCCCTAATAACTTTTGTGTGTAATATTTTTGGTGAATATTGTTTTATTAAATAGTGTTATTATGAGTGTAACTATACTTTGTAATGTATTTTTGATGTGTTTTGGGCAACTTTTTTGTTTCGCCAAAACAGTTAACCAGAGCTCTGAAGCCGCGGTAATCATTGTAGCATAAATTGTGATTGCGCTCAAGCGATTGCACTCGTCCGACTTATCACTCGTATTACGATTTGAAAGTGAATGCCACCACCCGCGTTAAACCCCTTATCGCTCGCACACAAACATTAGCGTTCCACTCGTAATCTGGACCTTAATGTGTTATGTACAAATAATAGTGCAATAAAACAATGCTATAATTGTATGATTAACCCCTGCAAAGACAAGCGGCATTTCAGCTTCTCCTAAATAAATACAACTGTCAGCGACATACAATGTAACATATATGCCCTGAATAAACAGCAGAGCTGGGAAACTTTACATTGAAGATTGATGACGTCTGATCTGTTTGCTGAATGCACAACAAAGCTTGTAAATGTTTTTTTTTACACAACTTTACAGTAAACCGTCTAATCATCTGCATAGAAAACTAAAGGAATGCCTGTTAACACTTTAGCTGCAAGAGAGTCAGAGCTCTGTAATGAAATTAAGGGCTAAAACGTCCTAGCTATGATCTGAGATTTTATCATGCAGCAAATGTCAATGGAATCAGAGTATTGCACCTTCCCAAGCAGAACAGGATACAAACAGCCAGTATAGTATATATGTACCTTGTTGTTTGCAGTTTTCAGAGACTTCCTCAAATCACAATATACCTTCTTCTACCCTCAGCTGAATTCTTCCTGGTTACTTTCACTTTGCAACCTATACTCATTGCTTCTGCCCAGCTGATTGGCGAGTCCTACTACAAAGTGCCCAACCTCTTTTTACTATTGGTAAAATCTGCTGTCTATTACATCAGAGTCTCACCCATTTTATTTCCTTTTTTCCTATTTGGTGATTGTGTCATGCTTTAAGAAAACTGCTTTACAGTATATAATTATCTAATCTCTTGTGTCTGTCTGTGAGCTTCTTTAACACATTATTGATCAACACTCACTATAAAACAACAATATTTTGAAAGATGAGGGTTAAGCTATACTGAATTTGTTTAAATCTTCTCTGCTAAACTTGACAACATGGAATGCTTTCAGTTAGCTTATGAAGGGTTAAATTCTGTGTCTGCAAGTAATGTTCTAACTGAAAACATAGGCACTTTATATGGCTAACTATAGTGTTGCTCACAATATTTACTTTATAATTATCTGCATATTAATAGATGCAGATGAGCACTTTTTTATTTTATGTTGATGCAATCTCAACCGAGCTGGTGATCTGTCAAATTAAAGTGACAGTCAACACTAACATTGTTAGTTAGCACAACACAAGTCAATAGATAATAAATAAAAAGTCATTTGATCAGGGGGCTGTCAGCAGATGCTTAGATACAAGGTAATCACAGAGGTTACAAGTATATGTATATAACAGTGTTGGTTATGCAAAACTGGGGCATGGGTAATAAAGGGATTATCTATCTTTTAAATCAATACAAATTCTGGTGTAAACTGTCCCTTTAATTGTATTGTTGTGCTTACTTCCTGATTTGGTTGGATGACACAGTGAGCCTTCCATACAAACATGATGTCATCAAGTGGGCAGAGCTGTGCAAAGAATCAGAGTAGAACAGGAGCCATCTTAAGACAGTTGGTGTGAGACAGTTATAGAATGTCAGTGACAATAGCTGCAACTCTGTATCAGACAAGTGCAGCAACAGAAGACTAATCTCTGCTACAGCATTAGTTCCAGCTAGTCAGGAAGAAGAACTGTCAGTTATTAGTTATATTACAGTTATAAACAGACTATATACAGCTGGCCAGGTAGTTCCCTTGGCATCTTGCATACTACCTAATATTGAGATTACTATAGTGCTGCATCAGTGTACAGTGTACAGGACTGCTAATATAAGGAGGGCAGCAGCCATTCATTATAGAGTACTATATATATATGTGTATATATCTATATGAGTGTGTGCAAATCTACAGGAGCCACCTTGTTATGTAATCTTAGTAAATAAAGTGCAAGTCTACATTCAGAAACTGCCAGTGCATTATTCATTTAAAGAGTTAATGTTTGCTATGTAAGGACAGCACATCTGGCAACGAATATACTACCATTAATTCACGCTATAATGGCTGTATTCAGAGCATTAAAGTAATTTGACCCTGACACAGATAACTGGGTTTTCTGGGCTGAAAGCCTACAGCAGTATTTACTTACCAATGACACTGGAGATACTAAGGGGCATATATATGAAAGTGCAAGCGGACATGATACGATGTAGCGTATCATGTCCACTGCACATAGATAAATGTCGACGACATATGCTGTCTGTATTTATCATTGCACAAGCAGTTCACCAGAACTGCTTGTGCAATACCACCCCCTGCAGATTCGCAGCCGCTAGCAGGGGGTGTCAATCAACCCGATCGTATTTAATCGGGTTGATTTCTGTCGGCTGCCTCAGAGTAGGCGGACAAGTTATGGAGCAGCGGTCTTGATAATTCGGCCCCTTAGTCTGTTGGTGTCTGTCTCACAACTATTGGCGCTAAGTCATATGTGATGCTACAAGACCTGGAACAACCAGACAAACAAGCCAGCAAGTCTTTGTCTGAAATAATATAGATCTTAAACTGACAGTAAAGTCATAATTAGACATTCATGATTTAAACAGAGTACATCATTTTAAACAACTTTCCAATTTACTTCTATTATTCAATTTGTTTTCTTCTCTTGTTATCCTTTGGTGAAAGATTTATCTAGGAAAGCTCAGGATCAGTAAAGAACCTAGGTTCTAGCTGCTGATTGGTGGTTGCATATATATATATATATATATACTGATTGTCATTGGCTCACCCATGTGCTCAGTTTCAAACCAGAAAGTTGTTTAAGATTGTATTCTCTATCTGAATCATGAAAAAAAAATTGGGGGTTTAATGTCCCTTTAACACAACATTTCCAACCACGGCCATTAGAGATTGCTGAGCGGTTCAAGTTTTATAGCAGACGCCAAGGTGCACATGAGACTGTGTCTGCCTTTGCAATCAGTTGTTAAGAAATTGGCTAGCACCTGTGGTTTGGGGTATTGCCTGATTATGGCATTTAGAGACCTGTTTGTTATGGGTATCAGTACAGAATATATTCAAAGGCAACTTTTGACAGAGGAGAGCCTGACCTTCCTATAAAACACTAGAGATTGAACTGCAGACACCTTCCAACACTAAGGAAGAAACAGACTATACCAGCCAGTAAATATTCAGCAAAAAGCAACATCGCCTACTAACTGTTACCGATGTGGAGCACAGAATCATGTAGCTTCTGATTGCAGATTTAAAAATGCTCGTTGTAATGGCTGTGGTAAAATAGGACACTTTAAAAAGACTTGCAGAGGATCTCAGCAGAGCATCTCAAGCAAACTTACCACATGACTTACAGAGGAGCCACATCAGATTCAGAAGAGAAAATGACTGTTCAGTTTTACTGTATTCACCATGCTAGCAGGGTCTGAGCCTTTGACTGTTCATGTTAATATTGAAGGAAAATATTTGACTATGGACTTAGATACTGTGGCTGCAGTTTCAGTTATGACGATTAAAGATTAGAAAAAGTTGAAAATTCCAGTATTGCTGCAGCCCACTACCTTGAAGCTGCAATCGTACGCCGAAGAAGTCTTGACACCATTGGGATGTGCATCTGTGTACAAACAGTAAAACTGCCAACCTTACACTATACATCAATCAGGGGATATAGTGTTCCTTCAAGAGACCCATTTCTTACATGGGAAAGAACCAAAAAACATTCCATTTTAAATTTGGGGACACTTATTTCGCGTCTAATAAAGTAAAAAGAAATGGAGTGGGTATACTAATAAGGAAAAATATCCCATTTACACTCTCTAAGGCCTAGATTTGGAGTTTGGCGGTAGCCGTGAAAACCAGCGTTAGAGGCTCCTAACACTGGTTTTAGGCTACCGCCGGTATTTGGAGTCAGTCAAAAAAGGGTCTAACGCTCACTTTTCAGCCGCGACTTTTCCATACCGCAGATCCCCTTACGTCAATTGCGTATCCTATCTTTTCAATAAGATCTTTCTAACTCCGGTATTTAGAGTCGTGTCTGAAGTGAGCGTTAGAAATCTAACGACAAAACTCCAGCCGCAGAAAAAAGTCAGTAGATAAGAGCTTTCTGGGCTAACGCCGGTTCATAAAGCTCTTAACTACTGTGCTATAAAGTACACTAACACCCATAAACTACCTATGTACCCCTAAACCGAGGTCCCCCCACATCGCCGCCACTCGATTCAATTTTTTTAACCCCTAATCTGCCGACCGCCACCTACGTTATACTTATGTACCCCTAATCTGCTGCCCCTAACACCGCCGACCCCTATATTATATTTATTAACCCCTAACCTGCCCCGCACAACTTCGCCGCCAGCTACCTACAATAATTAACCCCTAATCTGCCGACCGCAAAGCGCCGCCACCTACATTATAGCTATGTACCCCTAATCTGCTGCCCCTAACACCGCCGACCCCTATATTATATTTATTAACCCCTAACCTGCCCCGCACAACTTCGCCGCCAGCTACCTACAATAATTAACCCCTAATCTGCCGACCGCAAAGTGCCACCACCTACATTATAGCTATGTACCCCTAATCTGCTGCCCCTAACACCGCCGACCCCTATATTATATTTATTAACCCCTAATCTGCCGCCCTCAACGTCGCCTCCACCTGCCTACACTTATTAACCCCTAATCTGCCGACCGGACCGCACCGCTATTATAATAAAGTTATTAACCCCTAATTCGCCTCACTAACCCTATAATAAATAGTATTAACCCCTAATCTGCCCTCCCTAACATCGCCGACACCTAACTTCAAACATTAACCCCTAATCTGCCGACTGGAGCTCACCGCTATTCTAATAAATGTATTAACCCCTAAAGCTAAGTGTAACACTAACACCCCCTAAGTTAAATATAATTTAAATCTAACGAAATTAATTAACTCTTATTAAATAAATTATTCCTATTTAAAGCTAAATACTTACCTGTAAAATAAATCCTAATATAGCTACAATATAAATTATAATTATATTATAGCTATTTTAGGATTAATATTTATTTTACAGGTAACTTTGTATTTATTTTAACCAGGTACAATAGCTATTAAATAGTTAAGAACTATTTAATAGCTACCTAGTTAAAATAATTACAAAATTACCTGTAAAATAAATCCTAACCTAAGTTACAATTAAACCTAACACTACACTATCAATGAATAAATTAAATAAAATACCTACAATTACCTACAATTAAACCTAACACTACACTATCAATAAATTAATTAAATACAATACCTACAAATAACTACAATGAAATAAACTAACTAAAGTACAAAAAATAAAAAAGAACTAAGTTACAAAAAATAAAAAAATATTTACAAACATAAGAAAAATATTACAACAATTTTAAACTAATTACACCTACTCTAAGCCCCCTAATAAAATAACAAAGCCCCCCAAAATAAAAAATGCCCTACCCTATTCTAAATTACCAAAGTTCAAAGCTCTTTTACCTTACCAGCCCTGAACAGGGCCCTTTGCGGGGCATGCCCCAAGAAATTCAGCTCTTTTTCCTGTAAAAAAACACATACAATACCCCCCCCAACATTACAACCCACCACCTACATACCCCTAATCTAACCCAAACCCCCCTTAAATAAACCTAACACTAAGCCCCTGAAGATCTTCCTACCTTGTCTTCACCTCACCGGGTATCACACCGATCTGTCCTGGCTCCGATATCTTCATCTAAGCCCAAGCGGGGGCTAGACATCCATCATCCGACGGCTGAAGAAGTCCAGAAGAGGCTCCAAAGTCTTCATCCTATCCGGGAAGAAGAGTAGATCCGGACCGGCAACCATCTTCTTCCAAGCGGCATCTTCTATCTTCATCCGATGAGGACCGGCTCCATCTTGAAGACCTCCACCGCGGACCCATCTTCTTCCGACGACGACTTCCCGACGAATGACGGTTCCTTTAAGGGACGTCATCCAAGATGGCGTCCCTCGAATTCCGATTGGCTGATAGGATTCTATCAGCCAATCGGAATTAATGTAGGAAAATTCTGTTCGGCTGATGGAATCAGCCAATCAGAATCAAGTTCAATCCGATTGGCTGATCCGATCAGCCAATCAGATTGAACTCGCATTCTATTGGCTGATCGGAACAGCCAATAGAATGCGAGCTCAATCTGATTGGCTGATTGAATCAGCCAATCGGATTGAACTTGATTCTGATTGGCTGATTCCATCAGCCAATCAGAATTTTCCTACCTTAATTCCGATTGGCTGATAGAATCCTCATCGGATGAAGATAGAAGATGCCGCTTGGAAGAAGATGGTTGCCGGTCCGGATCTACTCTTCTTCCCGGATAGGATGAAGACTTTGGAGCCTCTTCTGGACTTCTTCAGCCGTCGGATGATGGATGTCTAGCCCCCGCTTGGGCTTAGATGAAGATATCGGAGCCAGGACAGATCGGTGTGATACCCGGTGAGGTGAAGACAAGGTAGGAAGATCTTCAGGGGCTTAGTGTTAGTTTATTTAAGGGGGGTTTGGGTTATATTAGGGGTATGTGGGTGGTGGGTTGTAATGTTGGGGGGGGTATTGTATGTGTTTTTTTACAGGAAAAAGAGCTGAATTTCTTGGGGCATGCCCCACAAAGGGCCCTGTTCAGGGCTGGTAAGGTAAAAGAGCTTTGAACTTTGGTAATTTAGAATAGGGTAGGGCATTTTTTATTTTGGGGGGCTTTGTTATTTTATTAGGGGGCTTAGAGTAGGTGTAATTAGTTTAAAATTGTTGTAATATTTTTCTTATGTTTGTAAATATTTTTTATTTTTTGTAACAGTTCTTTTTTATTTTTTGTACTTTAGTTAGTTTATTTCATTGTAGTTATTTGTAGGTATTGTATTTAATTAATTTATTGATAGTGTAGTGTTAGGTTTAATTGTAGGTAATTGTAGGTATTTAATTTAATTTATTTATTGATAGTGTAGTGTTAGGTTTAATTGTAACTTAGGTTAGGATTTATTTTACAGGTAATTTTGTAATTATTTTAACTAGGTAGCTATTAAATAGTTCTTAACTATTTAATAGCTATTGTACCTGGTTAAAATAAATACAAAGTTACCTGTAAAATAAATATTAATCCTAAAATAGCTATAATATAATTATAATTTATATTGTAGCTATATTAGGATTTATTTTACAGGTAAGTATTTAGCTTTAAATAGGAATAATTTATTTAATAAGAGTTAATTAATTTCGTTAGATTTAAATTATATTTAATTTAGGGGGGTGTTAGTGTTAGGGTTACACTTAGCTTTAGGGGTTAATACATTTATTAGAATAGTGGTGAGCTCCAGTCGGCAGATTAGGGGTTAATGTTTGAAGTTAGGTGTCGGCGATGTTAGGGAGGGCAGATTAGGGGTTAATACTATTTATTATAGGGTTAGTGAGACGGATTAGGGGTTAATAACTTTATTATAATAGCGATGCGGTCCGGTCGGCAGATTAGGGGTTAATAAGTGTAGGCAGGTGGAGGCGACGTTGTGGGCGGCAGATTAGGGGTTAATAAATATAATATACGGGTCGGCGGTGTTAGGGACAGCAGATTAGGGGTACATATCGATAATGTAAGTAGCGGCGGTTTACGGAGCGGCAGATTAGGGGTTACTAATAATATGCAGGGGTCAGCGATAGCGGGGGCGGCAGAATAGGGGTTAATAAGTGTAAGGTTAGGGGTGTTTAGACTCGGGGTACATGTTAGAGTGTTAGGTGCAGACGTAGGAAGTGTTTCCTCATAGCAAACAATGGGGCTGCGTTAGGAGCTGAACGCGGCTTTTTTGCAGGTGTTAGGTTTTTTTTCAGCTCAAACAGCCCCATTGTTTCCTATGGGGGAATCGTGCACGAGCACGTTTTTGAGGCTGGCCGCGTCCGTAAGCAACTCTGGTATCGAGAGTTGCAGTGGCGTTAAATATGCTCTACGCTCCGGCCGTAGCCATTCTGTGGACTCTCAATACCAGAGTTATTTTAAAGGTGCGGCCAGAAAAAGCCAGCGTTAGATACGCGGGTCGTTACCGACAAAACTCTAAATCTAGCCGTAAGAAAATTAGAGATAAGGAGGGACGCTTCCTTATCCTTATAGGTTCTCTATATAACAGCCCAGTCACATTAGTTAGCATATATGCCCCGAATACCTCTCAACTCAAGACAAAGTGAATGCTTGCCTCAAAGAGTTAGTACTGCAAGATGTGTGGAGAATTACACACCCTGAGGTCAGATCTTACAAATTCTACTCCTCACCACACAATAGCAATTCACGTATTGATTATGTAACGATGGATGTCACAAGTCTTTCAGTCGTGACTAACATTTATACCTTGCCCAGAACATGGTCGGACCACTCAATGATAAAATGCACACTAGCATGGTGTCAGGGTGCCAGGAATCAGACTGAGACGAGAAGTGCAAAAATAATCACACCTTTATTAATAGCAAAAAATAATAAAAGTCCACAAGTCAAATAACAAGCCAGGAGTCAAAATCAGAGCTGGTAGTCAGACGAGCCAAGTCAGGAGCCAAAGCGAATAGTCAGATGAGCCAGAATCAGGAACAAGGAAAACAGCAGAGTCAGGAACAAGCCAGGGATCAGGAATCAGGAAGCACGTCAGGCAGCCAGGTAATACACAGGAACTCTCACAAACAGGTATGAGACAACGCAAAGGCAAAGCATACTGAACAGAGGCCCTTTAAATAATAAGTGATGACATCACAATTCTGAGACTGCATCCTGTCTCACATGGATGATGCACACTAGTCTGGCCATAAAAGGAAGTGCAGAGTATGAGCAGCATCCCCCACAATGCACCATAGTCAGGAAGAGAGGTGTGTAAAATGGCTGCCAGCAGCACATGGCAAACACAACAGGGAGAAAACCCTGACTGTACCCTCCCCTCAACGACGCCTCCCCAGCGGGAGGAAAAAAGGCTTATTGGGGAAACACGAAGGTTCAAGTTGCGGGAGGACAGCCAAACTCTCTCACCAACCTGGCAGGAAGGTGCGGGCAGACGCCTACAACCAGCCTGGAACTTTTGGCGCTGCATAGAACGATGAAGGCAATTCTGAATCTGCACCCACGTGGAACGGAGTTGCCGGAGATGCTCCTCCAAAGCTGGAATACCCTGAGACATGAATGAATCGGGCAACAAGGATGGTTGAAACCCATAATTCGCCATGAACAGGGATAACTTGGAGAAAGCGTTAATAGCACTATTACGAGAAAACTCTGCCCAACAACAGTAACAGTTCAGACCAATTATTGTGGTGATCTGAGACATAGCAACAGAGGAACTGTTCCAGAGCTTGATTAGACCGTTCCGCAGCCCCATTGGATTGAGGGTGATATGCCGAGGAGAAGGAAAGCTGGATCCCCATTTGAGCACAAAAGGAACGCCAAAATCTGGAGATAAACTGGCTACCCTGGTCCGATCTCCTTGGGTAACCCATGTAAACGGAAGACTTCCTGGGCAAAAATTGAAGCAAGCTCCTGAGCGGTAGGCAGCTTCATCAAGGGTATGCAATGTGACATTTTAGAAAAACGGTCAACCACCATAAGGATAACAGTATTGCCATTGGAAACAGGGAGCTTGACAATGAAGTCCATGGAAAGATGTATCCAAGGACGCTCACCATTAGCAATAGGTTGAAGAAGACCCAAAGGAAGACGTCGAGGAGTCTTATTCTGTGCACAAACTGAGCAGGAGGCAACATACGCAGCAACATCAGAACGAAGACCTGGCCACCAGAATTGTCGAGTGACAGACCAAATCATTTGGTTCTTGCCTGGGTGACCTGCGGCTTTAGGATAGTGGTAAGTGTGCAAAAGTTTAGTTTGAAGATTCTCAGGAACAAAACACTTACCACTAGGTTTCTCATGAGGTGCATTGGTTTGTGCAGCCAGGATCTCCTCCCCCAAGGTAGAAGTCAAATTAGTACGTATGGTAGCCAAAATATGGTCAGGAGGTATAACAGGAGTAGTACAGCCTCCTCCTTGGACAGAGGCGAAAATTGTCGAGAGAGGGCATCAGCCCTAACATTCTTACTACCTGGCAGGTAGGAGACCACATAATTAAACCGAGACAAATCTGGCCTGTCGGGGTGACAAATGTTTTGCTTCAGATAGATAAGTTAAATTCTTGTGGTCAGTAAGAATGAGCACTGGCACGCTAGTACCATCGAGAAGATGCCTCCATTCCTTAAGTGCCAAAATTATGACCAGTAATTCCCTGTCGCCAATTTCATAATTGCACTCCGCTGGAGACAATTTCTTAGAGAAGAAACCACATGGATGCAAGGAACCGCCAGGCGTAGGACGTTGAGACAAGAGGGCACCTACTCCAGTCTAAGACGCATCAACCTCAAGAACGTAAGGCAGGACAGGGTTAGGATGAGCCAGAACTGGAGCGGCAGCAAAGGCAGTCTTAAGACTATCAAAGGTCTGTGATAGGTTTGACCAAGGAAGAAAAGTTTTTAATAAACTTTCCATAGTAATTGGCGAACCCCAAAAAACGTTGAATAGACCGAAGACCAACTGGGTGAGGCCACTGCAGAACTGCATATAACTTGTCAGGATCCATGGAGAACCCTGCAACTGGGAAAACATAACCTAGGAAGGTTACTTGAGTCTGATGGAACTCACATTTCTCGAGTTTACAAAACAGGCCGTTCTCGCATAGTCTCTGAAGAACCCATGTAACATCAGAACGATGAGCCTCAAGTGTGGGTGAGTGTATGAGGATGTCGTCTAAGTACACCACAACACACTGTTGCAACATATCTCGTAGGACATCATTAATAAATTCCTGAAAAACAGCAGGAGCATTACATAGGCCAAAGGGCATTACAAGATACTCATAATGCCCGCTCCTGGTGTTAAATGCTGTTTTCCATTCATGGCCCTCCTTAATCCTAACGAGATTGTACACTCCTCTCAAATCAAGTTTAGTAAAGACCGTAGCTCCTTTGAGGTGGTCAAAGAGTTCCGAAATAAGCGGAATAGGGTAAGCATTTTTAATGGTAAGACAATTAAGACCCCTATAATCGATACATGGTTTTAACTCGCCACCCTTTTTCTTCGCAAAGAAGCCAGCCCCTGCAGGAGAGCAGGATTTGCGGATGATCCCCTGCGACAGAGCATCGGCAACATACTCCTCCATAGCACAATTCTCTGCAACAGACTGAGGGTACACCCGGCCCCGAGGAGGAATGGCTCCGGGTTGCAGGTCTATGGCACAATCGTAAGACCGGTAAGGAGGCAACGTACCGGCACGCACCTTGTCAAACACGTCTAGGAATTCTTGGTACTCCTTTGGCAATTGAGATACCGAAAACGTGCACAAGACTTTAACTGGTTTCCGAAGACAAGTTGCGGGGACCACAACAAAATTTTGGACCTGCGCTAATCGATACTGGGATTGTGCTTTTGGAGCCAGGGATAACCCAGAACAACCAGAAAATGCGGAGAGTTTATAACCTGGAACTGGAGGGTTTCAAAATGGAGAGCCCCAACAGCCATGGACAACGGAGCAGTTTCGTGAGTAACGAGTGTGGGCTGAAGGGGCCTGCCATCAATGGCCTCAATAGCAAGCGGAACGGACCGAGGCAAAACGGGAATGGAGTGCTTAGATACAAAAGCACTGTCACTGAAATAGCCCGCAGCTCCTGAGTCAACAAGAGCCTGACTATGGAGGAGTCCACCAAGGAAAGGACAACCGTGACCAAAGGTTTATCCTTAAGCGGTTCCGGGGACGAGGATAAACCACCCAAAGTCTGACCCGACAGGACCTTAGGTGTGAGCGTTTCCCGGCCATGTAGGACAAGACTTCAAAAGGTGGCCCTGTAACCCACAATAGAGGCAGAGCCCCTCCCTCCTCCTAAAGGCCCTCTCTGCCGCAGAGAGATGCGTGAATCCTAACTGCATCGGCTCAGCAGTACCTGGTGACTCGGGATCAGGAGGCATGGGAGGAGAGGGAGGCATGGGTGGGAACGAACACGTAGGAGACAACGGAACAGGAGGCTTCCGCAAGTGTTCCTTGAAAGAGGGCCTCTCTCTGAGTCTGATGTCAATTAGGATCAAAAAAGACACCAATGCCTCAAGATCCTCTGGTAAATCTCTGGCAGCAACTTTGTCTTTAATCGCATCAGAGAGCCCATGAAAGAAGGCGGCAACAAGGGCTTCATTGTTCCATACTACCTCTCCGGCAAGCGAACGGAACTCAATAGCATACTGAGCAACAGATCTTGTACTTTGCTGAATGGACATGAGTTGTTTAGCAGCAGAGGAGGAGCGAGCCGGAACATCAAATACCCTTAGAAAGGAGGCCACAAATTCAGGGTAATTTGAAATCACAGGTGTATTAGTCTCCCACAAGGGATTAGCCCAGGCAAGAGCTGTGTCAGAGAGTAACGAGATGAAAAATCCCACCTTAGCTCTGTCAGAGGGAAACGCCTGAGGTAACATCTCAAAGTAAATGCCCACCTGGTTCAAAAACCCTCAGCACTGAATAGGATCACCTCCATATCACTGAGGTAGAGGTGCAAAACTGGACATGCTCCTGGTAGGACTAGGTGCAGCAGCGGAAACAGGAGCAGCCATAACTTGCGGGACACTTTGGTCCAAATGTGCAGTGCGAGTCAGCAGGGTTTGCAGGGCTAGTGCAAATTGATCCAAGCGGTGATCCTGTTCATCCATCCTGGAAATGATGGCAGGTAAAGGTGGATTATTAGCACCATCAGGATTCATGGCCTTTGCGTAATGTCAGGGTGCCAGGAAACATACTGAGACGAGAAGTGCAAAAATAATCACACCTTTTATTAATAGCAAAAAATAATAAAAAGTCCACAAGTCAAAAAACAAGCCAGGAGTCAAAATCAGAGCTGGTAGTCAGACAAGCCAAGTCAGGAGCCAAAGCGAATAGTCAGACGAGCCGGAATCAGGAACAAGGAAAACAGCAGAGTCAGGAACAAGCCAGGGATCAGGAACCAGGAAGGACGTCAGGCAGCCAGGTCATACACAGTAACTCTGACAAACAGGTATGAGACAACGCAAAGGCAAAGCATACTGAACAGAGGCCCTTTAAATAATAAGTGATGACATCACAATTCTGAGACTGCATCCTGTCTCACATGGATGATGCACACCAGTCTGGCCATAAAAGGAAGTGCAGGATATGAGCAGCATCCCCCACAATGCACCATAGTCAGGAAGAGAGGTGAGTAAAATGGCTGCCAGCAGCACATGGCAAACACAACAGGGAGAAAACCCTGACACATGGCCTAATACACCTCTTTCGACATTCCAATGGAAAATTGACGATGATATTTTAGAAGACCCCCTACACTTAAATTGAAAAGTTAATAATAGAGTATTTTGAACTTAATAAGGGTTCAGTCCGAGACCACAGAATTCTATGGGAAGCCCATAAAGGGGCAATAAGGGGGGAGTTAATTAGCTTAAAAACACACCAGAAAAAAGTACAGAAATTAAAATTCCAGACACCAGATACAAAACCTAGAGTTGGAACAGTGCCTTCAACCGACTAACAACACTATAAAAACAGAACTAGTTAACCTTTCTGCTCAAGTCAAAGAGCTTATGATATATGAAGACAAGAAACAAGCCTTTAAATTACAACAAATCTATTATGATGGAGACAATAAGTGCAGTAGATTGTTTGCCCGAAAACTAAAACGTAGCTCCAACAAAGCTTACATTCTTGAGATCAAAAATAATCTTGGCCACAGAAAACACTCTACGGTACAAATTGCAGGGTTATTTAAGGCATACTATGAATCCTTATATAACCTCTCCACCCCACACACAGCCACAGAGCCCTCAGAGACTATTAACAAGCTGCAAAAAATAAGAGAATATCTAAACTAAAATTCCCCCAAATCACGAAAACTCAAACCACTTCATTAAATGAACCCTTCAACAAAAATGAAACCTCCCTTCTGGAAAGGCCCCTGACCCTGATGGGTTTTCAAACTACTACTATAAAAAATTTAAAGATTACCTAATGCCCCACCTTATGACACTATATAACTCGTTAACCGAAGATAACCCATTTTTACCCCAAGTCCTTGAAGCTCATATATCCGTCATACCCAAACCTGGGAAAGGCCCAGATAGAGTCAAGCATTATAGACCCATTTCATTATTAAATACGGACGTAAAGATATATGCCAAACTTATAGCCGTCAGACTTAACTTAATTTTACCCAATATCATAGAGAAGGATCAAGTGGGGTTCATACCCACAAGAGAAGCTAGAGATAACACTCTTAGAGTCCATCTTATTGACTTTGCATCTAGCAGAAATGTCCCACTGGTTATAGTGGCAGCGGACGCGGAAAAAGCTTTCGACCGCGTCTGCTGGCATTTTCTCAAAGCAGTTCTTCTGAAATTCGGTATGGACATTAATTTTATTTAAAAAAAAAATTGCCTTATATGCTGGCCCGTCTGCTAGAGTGAGGGTGAACGGCACGCTTTCTCAACCTTTTTCAATTTTGAATGGCACCCGAAAAGGATGCCCACTGTGATATAATTTATTTAATAAATTATAAACACTGCTTTAACTGAGTATACATTTAAACAATTCAATTTCACTAATTTAATCTGAATGTCTGCTTGCAATGCAACCCTTAGAACAATTCTTAGTAAAAAGGGAACCAGAATGGAAGCAAATTTTAATGTGAATTAAATAAGTGTAATCTAACACACAAATAAAAATATAACAAAACTAGAGATAGACATTCAGATGTTTAAAAGAAAAATTGCAAAACAAGGAAATCTTTTCACATGCTGCAATGAAAAAATACAATTCCTTAATTTTAATAAGGAATTAAAAGAGGAATTTGTTCAGTAAGATTTAAATTTAATAGTTACTCTGAACAAAATATTCTTAAGATTGATAGATTTAATATTAATGCCTCAGGAGTAGGTGAAACTTTATTTGAGAGATATATTAATGTTATAGAGCAGGAGAAACTTGATTGTTTGATCCCAGGAAATAACTCAAATGAACTTTTAAGTGATTTGATTGTTGCAACAGTCCGTTATACAGTTATGCAAGAGGAAACAGTTCCAAGTTTTAATAGTCCAGATAGACAATAGATATTATCACATACCTGTCCGTGTTTGAAGTATTCCATTTGAGACTTCTGTGAGAAGCGTGTCCAATTGTTAAGGCCTCAGCGTTTTCTGCTGCTTGTGTTCTGTGTCTGGCTCTTGTCGGCTTCTGGTGACGTCACCGGCTCTGTGTGCACACATACAGTGAACGGCTGCAGCCTTAAGGGGAGATGCCTGGATCGTACTTTCAGCGTTAAAGATGAGCAGTAAGTTTACCTTTACTAAACTGTTGGGATAACTAATAGTATAAGTAGAAGTGATTTTTAGATAATTTTATATAAATCACTGTGACAAAAGAATCTTAGTAGTTTAATCCTGTATCAATCTGTAATGCAGAGCTTCTGTTTAAAGACTCAGTTTACATCCATAATCAAGCATAGAATGATGGGATTGTTGTTCCTTTTATTGAGGGAAGTAAAGGGAGGAGAACAATCCTTAAAGAGATAGTATGTCATAATGAGACATGACAGATCCCCCTGGTCAAGAGGGGTCCCCAGAACATGAAGGAACAGGCTTCTGGGGATTGGATTTATGGTAAGATTTGAGTAGAAGTGGAGCATTAATATCCCGGATCGGAACCCAGGAATTTTCTTCATTGCTGTATCCTTTCCAATGAACTAAATACTCCAGATTATTTTTCCTGTATCTGGAGTCCAAGATACAATCGACCTCATAGTCTATTTGATCCACTAAAGAAATTGCGGATAAATCTGGAAGAGGTACATCCGAACCCAAGTAAGGTTTCAAGAGTGAGACATGAAAAGAAGGATGTATGCGTAATTCAGATGGTAACTTCAGAACTACAGCATTTTCATTGATGACTCTTATGATTGGAAAAGGACCTATAAACTGATCACCTAATTTCTTACTAGGAACTTTCAATTTAATATTTTTTGTAGACAGCCAAACAAGATCTTTGACCTTGTAAGCTGCTGGGATTTTATGTTTTCGATCATAGTATGTTTTCTGAGTTGTTTTAGCATCCTTTAGAGTGGATCGTAAGGTTTTCAGAGTTTCCTTAATGTTGGTAGTATATTCAGAAACAGCAGGGGAAAGGTTACAACATACTGAATTTGGATAAGTACGAGGATGGAACCCGTAGGTAGCGAAAAAAGGAGAGACTTTGGTAGAACTACTCATCGCATTGTTGTATGCAAATTCAGCCATTGGTTACCAATCGAACCAATCGTTTTGTCTCGTTGAAATAAAACATCTCAAATATTGCTTGAGTGTTTGATTCAAGCGTTCAGTGAGACCATTTGATTGTGGATGAAAAGCTGTTGAAAGTCTAAGTGATATCATTAAAGTGTTACACAAATGTTTCCAAAACTTGGAGGTAAATTGGGATCAACGATCCGAAATGATAGATGTAGGCAACCCATGTAATTTTACAATATGGTTGTTAAAAATGGTAGCTGTGTAAGAAGCTGTCGGGATCTTCTTTAAGGGAACGAAATGAGCCAATTTGGTTAGATGATCTACCACAACCATCATGGTATTGTGTGAATTGGATAATGGTAAATCTACTATGAAGTCCATTGATATCATATCCCATGGTTTTTCTGGAAGTGGTAAAGGAGTTAGGAGTCCATAAGGTTTGTGATGTTCCTTTTTCATTTTGGCACATTTGTGACAATTATTTATGTGATTCTGTACAATTTTTGCCATCTGTGGCCACCAATATGTTCTGCTGATTAACTCAATAGTCTTTTGTATTCCAGGATGTCCCGCCAAGGGAGTGTCGTGGTGTTGCTGTACCACTTGTTGTCTGATAGAAGAAGGAACATATATTCGATCTTTATAGTAGAATATTCTACTGTTAGGATCTTGTTTACAAGTTGTTGGTATATCCTTATCCGACTGTTGAACTTGGTATAGGTCCGAGGTTGTTATAGTTAAAGTTCCAATGATTTTGTGTGAAGGTATGATTTGAGTCTTTTCATTAGACTCTGCAGTACTTTCAAAAGATCTGGACAAAGTATCAGCCTTGATATTTTTTGATCCTTGAATATGAGTGAGGGTGAAATTAAATTGATCCAAAAATAAGGCCCATCGGACCTGTCTAGAGGATAATGTTTTATTTATTTTTAAATACTGCAAATTCTTGTGATCTGTATGAATCTGGAATGGTTCCGAAGTTCCTTCCAGTAAGTGTCTCCAGTGTTCCATAGCTGCTTTCATGGCTAAAAGTTCTTTATCTCCGACTGAATAATTTCTTTCAGCCGGAGTTAACCTGCTTGAGAAATAAGCTATTGGATGTAAATGACTGGAGTCTTTATCTGGTTAAGATAGAATTGCTCCAATACCCACATTGGAAGCATCAACTTCAAGAGTGTATGGTAAATTAGGATTAGGTATATGCCGTATGGGAGCTGTTGTGAATGCCTTCTTGAGAGAAAGAAAAGCATGATTTGCCTCTGCATCCCACTGGAATTTTTGTTTTCCAGTTAATCTAGTTTGTGGTTGAACAATGGTGGAAAAATGGTTTATAAACTTTCTATAAAAATTTGTAAAACCCAAAAATCTTTGTAAAGCTTTTACAGTTGTGGGGATAGGCCAATCAGTTATTGCTATTAATTTGTCTTGGTCCATTTGTATTCCTTTAGGGGAAATTATATACCCAAGGAATTTAATGGTGTCCTTATGGAATTGACATTTTTCCATCTTCGCATATAGGTGATGATCCCTGAGGGTAGCTAATACCCATCGTACATGTTTTCTGTGTTCATCCAAACTTTTGGAATATATAAGTATATCATCCAAATATACTATGACGCAAACATCCATGAGTTCTTTAAAGATTTCATTAATGAAGAACTGGAATGTTGCGGGTGCATTCGTCAAGCCAAAGGGCATCACATTGTATTGAAACAAGCCATATCTGGTCTTAAAAGCGGTCTTCCACTGATCTCCAGACCACATTCGTATCAAGTTGTATGCCCCCTTTAGGTCTAGCTTGGTAAAAATAGTTGCACCATTAAGGCGTTCTATGATTTCCGGTATTAACGGTAAAGGATATCTGTTTTTAATGGTAACCTCATTCAGAGCCCTATAATCTATATTAGGTCTAATTGATCCATCCTTGTTTGTAACAAAAATAATAGCAGAAGCAACTGGAGAAGAGGATGGGGATATAAATCCCTTTCTGAGATTCTCATCCAAATATTCCCTTAGATGTATTAATTCTTTCTGTGAAAGAGGGAATATTCTCCCTGATGGTATTTCAACCCCAGGTTTGGTATCTATGGGGCAATCAAAATGCCTATGTGGAGGTAGAGTCTCTGCATTTTTTAGATTAAAGACATCACTGAAATCCTTATATTCGTCTGGTAATAAAGGAGACATATGCCTTACTGTTATGTAAGGGAAACAAGTATCCAGACAGTATTGTGATAAAAAATTTACATTGTTTTGTGACCAATCAATAAATGGGTTGTGTTTGTTTAACGAAGGGTAACCCAGGATTATTGGATGTAGGGAGCTTGGAATTATGTCATAAGTTATAAATTCTTTGTGACCTGTAGGGGTAATAGTTAGAATTGGAATGGTATTATGAGTTATTGGACCTTTTAAAAATTGTGATCCATCTATAACACGAACAAAAACAGGCAAAGATTTTTGCACAATTGGAATTTTATTTAGTTTAACAATTGATTCATCTATGAAGATTCCATCAGCACCCGAATCAATTATAGCTTCGTTCTTTATCTGATGTTGATCCCACTGTAAAGATAACATAATAGATAAATGAGATTGAGTTCTGGTGTAATCTTTAGTACAAACATCAAGGAACTTACCCTTCTTTTGGCGTGAGAGTATGGGACAGGAGGCCACATCATGTTCCTTGCTTGCACAATATAGACACAGATTTGAGAGGGAGGAGAGGGAGGCATGGGTGGGAACGAACACGTAGGAGACAACGGAACAGGAGGCTTCCGCAAGTGTTCCTTGAAAGAGGGCCTCTCTCTGAGTCTGATGTCAATTAGGATCAAAAAAGACACCAATGCCTCAAGATCCTCAAGATCCTCTGGTAAATCTCTGGCAGCAACTTTGTCTTTAATCGCATCAGAGAGCCCATGAAAGAAGGCGGCAACAAGGGCTTCATTGTTCCATACTACCTCTCCGGCAAGCGAACGGAACTCAATAGCATACTGAGCAACAGATCTTGTACTTTGCTGAATGGACATGAGTTGTTTAGCAGCAGAGGAGGAGCGAGCCGGAACATCAAATACCCTTAGAAAGGAGGCCACAAATTCAGGGTAATTTGAAATCACAGGTGTATTAGTCTCCCACAAGGGATTAGCCCAGGCAAGAGCTGTGTCAGAGAGTAACGAGATGAAAAATCCCACCTTAGCTCTGTCAGAGGGAAACGCCTGAGGTAACATCTCAAAGTAAATGCCCACCTGGTTCAAAAACCCTCAGCACTGAATAGGATCACCTCCATATCACTGAGGTAGAGGTGCAAAACTGGACATGCTCCTGGTAGGACTAGGTGCAGCAGCGGAAACAGGAGCAGCCATAACTTGCGGGACACTTTGGTCCAAATGTGCAGTGCGAGTCAGCAGGGTTTGCAGGGCTAGTGCAAATTGATCCAAGCGGTGATCCTGTTCATCCATCCTGGAAATGATGGCAGGTAAAGGTGGATTATTAGCACCATCAGGATTCATGGCCTTTGCGTAATGTCAGGGTGCCAGGAAACATACTGAGACGAGAAGTGCAAAAATAATCACACCTTTTATTAATAGCAAAAAATAATAAAAAGTCCACAAGTCAAAAAACAAGCCAGGAGTCAAAATCAGAGCTGGTAGTCAGACAAGCCAAGTCAGGAGCCAAAGCGAATAGTCAGACGAGCCGGAATCAGGAACAAGGAAAACAGCAGAGTCAGGAACAAGCCAGGGATCAGGAACCAGGAAGGACGTCAGGCAGCCAGGTCATACACAGTAACTCTGACAAACAGGTATGAGACAACGCAAAGGCAAAGCATACTGAACAGAGGCCCTTTAAATAATAAGTGATGACATCACAATTCTGAGACTGCATCCTGTCTCACATGGATGATGCACACCAGTCTGGCCATAAAAGGAAGTGCAGGATATGAGCAGCATCCCCCACAATGCACCATAGTCAGGAAGAGAGGTGAGTAAAATGGCTGCCAGCAGCACATGGCAAACACAACAGGGAGAAAACCCTGACACATGGCCTAATACACCTCTTTCGACATTCCAATGGAAAATTGACGATGATATTTTAGAAGACCCCCTACACTTAAATTGAAAAGTTAATAATAGAGTATTTTGAACTTAATAAGGGTTCAGTCCGAGACCACAGAATTCTATGGGAAGCCCATAAAGGGGCAATAAGGGGGGAGTTAATTAGCTTAAAAACACACCAGAAAAAAGTACAGAAATTAAAATTCCAGACACCAGATACAAAACCTAGAGTTGGAACAGTGCCTTCAACCGACTAACAACACTATAAAAACAGAACTAGTTAACCTTTCTGCTCAAGTCAAAGAGCTTATGATATATGAAGACAAGAAACAAGCCTTTAAATTACAACAAATCTATTATGATGGAGACAATAAGTGCAGTAGATTGTTTGCCCGAAAACTAAAACGTAGCTCCAACAAAGCTTACATTCTTGAGATCAAAAATAATCTTGGCCACAGAAAACACTCTACGGTACAAATTGCAGGGTTATTTAAGGCATACTATGAATCCTTATATAACCTCTCCACCCCACACACAGCCACAGAGCCCTCAGAGACTATTAACAGGCTGCAAAAAATAAGAGAATATCTAAACTAAAATTCCCCCAAATCACGAAAACTCAAACCACTTCATTAAATGAACCCTTCAACAAAAATGAAACCTCCCTTCTGGAAAGGCCCCTGACCCTGATGGGTTTTCAAACTACTACTATAAAAAATTTAAAGATTACCTAATGCCCCACCTTATGACACTATATAACTCGTTAACCGAAGATAACCCATTTTTACCCCAAGTCCTTGAAGCTCATATATCCGTCATACCCAAACCTGGGAAAGGCCCAGATAGAGTCAAGCATTATAGACCCATTTCATTATTAAATACGGACGTAAAGATATATGCCAAACTTATAGCCGTCAGACTTAACTTAATTTTACCCAATATCATAGAGAAGGATCAAGTGGGGTTCATACCCACAAGAGAAGCTAGAGATAACACTCTTAGAGTCCATCTTATTGACTTTGCATCTAGCAGAAATGTCCCACTGGTTATAGTGGCAGCGGACGCGGAAAAAGCTTTCGACCGCGTCTGCTGGCATTTTCTCAAAGCAGTTCTTCTGAAATTCGGTATGGACATTAATTTTATTTAAAAAAAAAATTGCCTTATATGCTGGCCCGTCTGCTAGAGTGAGGGTGAACGGCACGCTTTCTCAACCTTTTTCAATTTTGAATGGCACCCGAAAAGGATGCCCACTGTGATATAATTTATTTAATAAATTATAAACACTATGCTTTAACTGAGTATACATTTAAACAATTCAATTTCACTAATTTAATCTGAATGTCTGCTTGCAATGCAACCCTTAGAACAATTCTTAGTAAAAAGGGAACCAGAATGGAAGCAAATTTTAATGTGAATTAAATAAGTGTAATCTAACACACAAATAAAAATATAACAAAACTAGAGATAGACATTCAGATGTTTAAAAGAAAAATTGCAAAACAAGGAAATCTTTTCACATGCTGCAATGAAAAAATACAATTCCTTAATTTTAATAAGGAATTAAAAGAGGAATTTGTTCAGTAAGATTTAAATTTAATAGTTACTCTGAACAAAATATTCTTAAGATTGATAGATTTAATATTAATGCCTCAGGAGTAGGTGAAACTTTATTTGAGAGATATATTAATGTTATAGAGCAGGAGAAACTTGATTGTTTGATCCCAGGAAATAACTCAAATGAACTTTTAAGTGATTTGATTGTTGCAACAGTCCGTTATACAGTTATGCAAGAGGAAACAGTTCCAAGTTTTAATAGTCCAGATAGACAATAGATATTATCACATACCTGTCCGTGTTTGAAGTATTCCATTTGAGACTTCTGTGAGAAGCGTGTCCAATTGTTAAGGCCTCAGCGTTTTCTGCTGCTTGTGTTCTGTGTCTGGCTCTTGTCGGCTTCTGGTGACGTCACCGGCTCTGTGTGCACACATACAGTGAACGGCTGCAGCCTTAAGGGGAGATGCCTGGATCGTACTTTCAGCGTTAAAGATGAGCAGTAAGTTTACCTTTACTAAACTGTTGGGATAACTAATAGTATAAGTAGAAGTGATTTTTAGATAATTTTATATAAATCACTGTGACAAAAGAATCTTAGTAGTTTAATCCTGTATCGATCTGTAATGCAGAGCTTCTGTTTAAAGACTCAGTTTACATCCATAATCAAGCATAGAATGATGGGATTGTTGTTCCTTTTATTGAGGGAAGTAAAGGGAGGAGAACAATCCTTAAAGAGATAGTATGTCATAATGAGACATGACAGATCCCCCTGGTCAAGAGGGGTCCCCAGAACATGAAGGAACAGGCTTCTGGGGATTGGATTTATGGTAAGATTTGAGTAGAAGTGGAGCATTAATATCCCGGATCGGAACCCAGGAATTTTCTTCATTGCTGTATCCTTTCCAATGAACTAAATACTCCAGATTATTTTTCCTGTATCTGGAGTCCAAGATACAATCGACCTCATAGTCTATTTGATCCACTAAAGAAATTGCGGATAAATCTGGAAGAGGTACATCCGAACCCAAGTAAGGTTTCAAGAGTGAGACATGAAAAGAAGGATGTATGCGTAATTCAGATGGTAACTTCAGAACTACAGCATTTTCATTGATGACTCTTATGATTGGAAAAGGACCTATAAACTAATCACCTAATTTCTTACTAGGAACTTTCAATTTAATATTTTTTGTAGACAGCCAAACAAGATCTTTGACCTTGTAAGCTGCTGGGATTTTATGTTTTCGATCATAGTATGTTTTCTGAGTTGTTTTAGCATCCTTTAGAGTGGATCGTAAGGTTTTCAGAGTTTCCTTAATGTTGGTAGTATATTCAGAAACAGCAGGGGAAAGGTTACAACATACTGAATTTGGATAAGTACGAGGATGGAACCCGTAGGTAGCGAAAAAAGGAGAGACTTTGGTAGAACTACTCATCGCATTGTTGTATGCAAATTCAGCCATTGGTTACCAATCGAACCAATCGTTTTGTCTCGTTGAAATAAAACATCTCAAATATTGCTTGAGTGTTTGATTCAAGCGTTCAGTGAGACCATTTGATTGTGGATGAAAAGCTGTTGAAAGTCTAAGTGATATCATTAAAGTGTTACACAAATGTTTCCAAAACTTGGAGGTAAATTGGGATCAACGATCCGAAATGATAGATGTAGGCAACCCATGTAATTTTACAATATGGTTGTTAAAAATGGTAGCTGTGTAAGAAGCTGTCGGGATCTTCTTTAAGGGAACGAAATGAGCCAATTTGGTTAGATGATCTACCACAACCATCATGTTATTGTGTGAATTGGATAATGGTAAATCTACTATGAAGTCCATTGATATCATATCCCATGGTTTTTCTGGAAGTCGTAAAGGAGTTAGGAGTCCATAAGGTTTGTGATGTTCCTTTTTCATTTTGGCACATTTGTGACAATTATTTATGTGATTCTGTACAATTTTTGCCATCTGTGGCCACCAATATGTTCTGCTGATTAACTCAATAGTCTTTTGTATTCCAGGATGTCCCGCCAAGGGAGTGTTGTGGTGTTGCTGTACCACTTGTTGTCTGATAGAAGAAGGAACATATATTCGATCTTTATAGTAGAATATTCTACTGTTAGGATCTTGTTTACAAGTTGTTGGTATATCCTTATCCGACTGTTGAACTTGGTCTAGGTCCGAGGTTGTTATAGTTAAAGTTCCAATGATTTTGTGTGAAGGTATGATTTGAGTCTTTTCATTAGACTCTGCAGTACTTTCAAAAGATCTGGACAAAGTATCAGCCTTGATATTTTTTGATCCTTGAATATGAGTGAGGGTGAAATTAAATTGATCCAAAAATAAGGCCCATCGGACCTGTCTAGAGGATAATGTTTTATTTATTTTTAAATACTGCAAATTCTTGTGATCTGTATGAATCTGGAATGGTTCCGAAGTTCCTTCCAGTAAGTGTCTCCAGTGTTCCATAGCTGCTTTCATGGCTAAAAGTTCTTTATCTCCGACTGAATAATTTCTTTCAGCCGGAGTTAACCTGCTTGAGAAATAAGCTATTGGATGTAAATGACTGGAGTCTTTATCTGGTTAAGATAGAATTGCTCCAATACCCACATTTTAAGCATCAACTTCAAGAGTGTATGGTAAATTAGGATTAGGTATATGCAGTATGGGAGCTGTTGTGAATGCCTTCTTGAGAGAAAGAAAAGCATGATTTGCCTCTGCATCCCACTGGAATTTTTGTTTTCCAGTTAATCTAGTTTGTGGTTGAACAATGGTGGAAAAATGGTTTATAAACTTTCTATAAAAATTTGTAAAACCCAAAAATCTTTGTAAAGCTTTTACAGTTGTGGGGATAGGCCAATCAGTTATTGCTATTAATTTGTCTTGGTCCATTTGTATTCCTTTAGGGGAAATTATATACCCAAGGAATTTAATGGTGTCCTTATGGAATTGACATTTTTCCATCTTCGCATATAGGTGATGATCCCTGAGGGTAGCTAATACCCATCGTACATGTTTTCTGTGTTCATCCAAACTTTTGGAATATATAAGTATATCATCCAAATATACTATGACGCAAACATCCATGAGTTCTTTAAAGATTTCATTAATGAAGAACTGGAATGTTGCGGGTGCATTCGTCAAGCCAAAGGGCATCACATTGTATTGAAACAAGCCATATCTGGTCTTAAAAGCGGTCTTCCACTGATCTCCAGACCACATTCGTATCAAGTTGTATGCCCCCTTTAGGTCTAGCTTGGTAAAAATAGTTGCACCATTAAGGCGTTCTATGATTTCCGGTATTAACGGTAAAGGATATCTGTTTTTAATGGTAACCTCATTCAGAGCCCTATAATCTATATTAGGTCTAATTGATCCATCCTTGTTTGTAACAAAAATAATAGCAGAAGCAACTGGAGAAGAGGATGGGGATATAAATCCCTTTCTGAGATTCTCATCCAAATATTCCCTTAGATGTATTAATTCTTTCTGTGAAAGAGGGAATATTCTCCCTGATGGTATTTCAACCCCAGGTTTGGTATCTATGGGGCAATCAAAATGCCTATGTGGAGGTAGAGTCTCTGCATTTTTTAGATTAAAGACATCACTGAAATCCTTATATTCGTCTGGTAATAAAGGAGACATATGCCTTACTGTTATGTAAGGGAAACAAGTATCCAGACAGTATTGTGATAAAAAATTTACATTGTTTTGTGACCAATCAATAAATGGGTTGTGTTTGTTTAACGAAGGGTAACCCAGGATTATTGGATGTAGGGAGCTTGGAATTATGTCATAAGTTATAAATTCTTTGTGACCTGTAGGGGTAATAGTTAGAATTGGAATGGTATTATGATTTATTGGACCTTTT
The DNA here is from genome assembly GCF_027579735.1 of Bombina bombina. Taxonomy (NCBI): domain Eukaryota; kingdom Metazoa; phylum Chordata; class Amphibia; order Anura; family Bombinatoridae; genus Bombina; species Bombina bombina. Next base: position 1,380,538,253 of record NC_069500.1, read on the forward strand.
AAAAATTGTGATCCATCTATAACACGAACAAAAACAGGCAAAGATTTTTGCACAATTGGAATTTTATTTAGTTTAACAATTGATTCATCTATGAAGATTCCATCAGCACCCGAATCAATTATAGCTTCGTTCTTTATCTGATGTTGATCCCACTGTAAAGATAACATAATAGATAAATGAGATTGAGTTCTGGTGTAATCTTTAGTACAAACATCAAGGAACTTACCCTTCTTTTGGCGTGAGAGTATGGGACAGGAGGCCACATCATGTTCCTTGCTTGCACAATATAGACACAGATTTGACAAACGTCTTCTCTGTTTTTCTTCTTGACTTAAAGGTCCACGAATAGTTCTTATTTCCATAGGTACTGCTTGGGGAATAATTTTCTCTTGAAATGGTTGATATGTTCTTCTTGAAGGGGTTTCGAATTGGTGTCTTTCAAACTTTCTCTCTCTGTATCTCCTATCCATAGCTATACTTAGTTTGATCAAGGCTTCTAAGGATTCTGGGAATTCAACTCTAGAAAGTTCATCTTTCAGATGTTCAGAGAGACCCAAACGAAATTGGTTTTTAAGACTGATTGAATTCCACTGAGAGTCTGTGGCCCAAAGTTGAAAATCTGCGATGTAATCCTCCACCGCTCTTTTCCCTTGTTTCAAGGATCTTAATTTTTGTTCTGCAGTTTGCTGTTTATTTGTATCATCATATAATATTGCCAATGTTGAAAAGAAGTTTTCTAACGAATTGAGAATAGGATCTTCTGTCTCAAAAAACCTGTCTGCCCAGGATCTAGGTTCACCAGAGAGGTATGAAATAGCAGTACAGACCTTGATTCTATCTGTACGATAGGTTCTGGGTTTCAAAGAAAACATTAACATACATGCATTTTTGTATTCACAAAATTTGGTACGATCTCTATTAAAGGTAGTAGGTGGATTAACTTGTGGTTCAGGCAATTCATTTGATCTTTGTGTAGCATAATCATTAAGAATACGTTTTAGGGTATTATTCTCATTTTTCACCTCATTCAGACCTTGAGCTAATATCTCCACTTTCTGATTTAAGGAGGCAATCTGATTATTTAATTCCAGAGGATCCATAATGAAACCTGAAATAGGCTTAGTATTAGGAATCAAATAATTTTTTATAGGCTTGATTATTCTGTGATATAATTTGTTATTTAATAAATTATAAACACTATGCTTTAACTGAGTATACATTTAAACAATTCAATTTCACTAATTTAATCTGAATGTCTGCTTGCAATGCAACCCTTAGAACAATTCTTAGTAAAAAGGGAACCAGAATGGAAGCAAATTTTAATGTGAATTAAATAAGTGTAATCTAACACACAAATAAAAATATAACAAAACTACAGGGAGTGCAGAATTATTAGGCAAGTTGTATTTTTGAGGATTAATTTTATTATTGAACAACAACCATGTTCTCAATGAACCCAAAAAACTCATTAATATCAAAGCTGAATAGTTTTGGAAGTAGTTTTTAGTTTGTTTTTAGTTATAGCTATTTTAGGGGGATATCTGTGTGTGCAGGTGACTATTACTGTGCATAATTATTAGGCAACTTAACAAAAAACAAATATATACCCATTTCAATTATTTATTTTTACCAGTGAAACCAATATAACATCTCAACATTCACAAATATACATTTCTGACATTCAAAAACAAAACAAAAACAAATCAGTGACCAATATAGCCACCTTTCTTTGCAAGGACACTCAAAAGCCTGCCATCCATGGATTCTGTCAGTGTTTTGATCTGTTCACCATCAGCATTGCGTGCAGCAGCAACCACAGCCTCCCAGACACTGTTCAGAGAGGTGTACTGTTTTCCCTCCTTGTAAATCTCACATTTGATGATGGACCACAGGTTCTCAATGGGGTTCAGATCAGGTGAACAAGGAGGCCATGTCATTAGATTTTCTTCTTTTATACCCTTTCTTGCCAGCCACGCTGTGGAGTACTTGGACGCGTGTGATGGAGCATTGTCCTGCATGAAAATCATGTTTTTCTTGAAGGATGCAGACTTCTTCCTGTACCACTGCTTGAAGAAGGTGTCTTCCAGAAACTGGCAGTAGGACTGGGAGTTGAGCTTGACTCCATCCTCAACCCGAAAAGGCCCCACAAGCTCATCTTTGATGATACCAGCCCAAACCAGTACTCCACCTCCACCTTGCTGGCGTCTGAGTCGGACTGGAGCTCTCTGCCCTTTACCAATCCAGCCACGGGCCCATCCATCTGGCCCATCAAGACTCACTCTCATTTCATCAGTCCATAAAACCTTAGAAAAATCAGTCTTGAGATATTTCTTGGCCCAGTCTTGACGTTTCAGCTTGTGTGTCTTGTTCAGTGGTGGTCGTCTTTCAGCCTTTCTTACCTTGGCCATGTCTCTGAGTATTGCACACCTTGTGCTTTTGGGCACTCCAGTGATGTTGCAGCTCTGAAATATGGCCAAACTGGTGGCAAGTGGCATCTTGGCAGCTGCACGCTTGACTTTTCTCAGTTCATGGGCAGTTATTTTGCGCCTTGGTTTTTCCACACGCTTCTTGCGACCCTGTTGACTATTTTGAATGAAACGCTTGATTGTTCGATGATCACGCTTCAGAAGCTTTGCAATTTTAAGAGTGCTGCATCCCTCTGCAAGATATCTCACTATTTTTGACTTTTCTGAGCCTGTCAAGTCCTTCTTTTGACCCATTTTGCCAAAGGAAAGGAAGTTGCCTAATAATTATGCACACCTGATATAGGGTGTTGATGTCATTAGACCACACCCCTTCTCATTACAGAGATGCACATCACCTAATATGCTTAATTGGTAGTAGGCTTTCGAGCCTATACAGCTTGGAGTAAGACAACATGCATAAAGAGGATGATGTGGTCAAAATACTCATTTGCCTAATAATTCTTCACTCCCTGTAGAGATAGACATTCAGATGTTTAAAAGAAAAATTGCAAAACAAGGAAATATTTTCACATGCTGCAATGAAAAAATACAATTCCTTAATTTTAATAAGGAATTAAAAGAGGAATTTGTTCAGCAAGATTTAAATTTAATAGTTACTCTGAACAAAATATTCTTAAGATTGATAGATTTAATATTAATGCCTCAGGAGTAGGTGAAACTTTATTTGAGAGATATATTAATGTTATAGAGCAGGAGAAACTTGATTGTTTGATCCCAGGAAATAACTTAAATGAACTTTTAAGTGATTTGATTGTTGCAACAGTCCGTTATACAGTTATGCAAGAGGAAACAGTTTCAAGTTTTAATAGTCCAGATAGACAATAGATATTCTCACATACCTGTCCGTGTTTGAAGTATTCCGTTTGAGACTTCTGTGAGAAGCGTGTCCAATTGTTAAGGCCTCAGCGTTTTCTGCTGCTTGTGTTCTGTGTCCGGCTCTTGGCGGCTTCTGGTGACGTCACCGGCTCTGTGTGCACACATACAGTGAACGGCTGCAGCCTTAAGGGGAGATGCCTGGATCGTACTTTCAGCGTTAAAGATGAGCAGTAAGTTTACCTTTACTAAACTGTTGGGATAACTAATAGTATAAGTAGAAGTGATTTTTAGATAATTTTATATAAATCACTGTGACAAAAGAATCTTAGTAGTTTAAGCCTGTATCGATCTGTAATGCAGAGCTTCTGTTTAAAGACTCAGTTTACATCCATAATCAAGCAGAGAATGATGGGATTGTTGTTCCTTTTATTGAGGGAAGTAAAGGGAGGAGAACAATCCTTAAAGAGATAGTATGTCATAATGAGACATGACACCCGCTTTCTCCCCTACTCTTCGCGTGTCTAGTAGAAGCTCTGGCCATACAAATTCAATCCCTTGATTCGGTAGAGGGACTAAGAATAGAAGACTCCTCACACAAAATAATGTTATATGCGGACAACATTCTTTTCTTCCTATCCAACCCGGTTAAATCTATTCCCATACTCCTACCCGGCCCGAATCTGACCAAATATAGACAAGCAACCTTTCTGCAAAGAGTAATAGACTGGTTCTCTAATTATGACCATAAGTCATGGGTTAAGCTTGAACACGATATAGCCAGAGCTTCTCACCTGGGTGCCCTATGTTGGGGTCCTAAACTCACTAAACAAAAGCTCTCCACCGCCTTGGTCCTTCAGTCTAGCTTATTTATTCTTGAAATAAAAATTCTGTGGGAATCCTTTCTCTCAGAGAGATTCCGTGACCCTCCTTCATGATGTGTTATGAATGCAGGGTTTGATAATCTTTTGTTCTTTTCTTACTTTCTGGATACTAATGTGATATCGGTTTATTGACCATTTTCCTGTCACTGAGTGCTGAAGATTTTGTATAAAATTGGGATATGTACAAATTACTGTTTTCTTTCTGATCAATAGATTGTTACAATAAAAATATTTTGAAAAAAAAAAAAAAAAGGACTACCCCATATCCAATGCTTTTTAGAGGACATGTTTATCACGGGCAGGACAGAGGAAGAACATCAACACAATGCAGAGAGGGGACTGCAACAAGTAACGACCAGGTTGAAGGTCAACTTAGAGAAATGTGCTTTCATTCGTGACAAATAGAATTTTGTGGCCATGTTATAGATTGTCACGGTCTACACACTGCTGATGACAAGGTCAATGCTTTGCAAATTTGCAAGCAAACTGTTCTGCAAAATCTGTTGGTGCTCTAAAAATAACTGATAATAATAACAAATTTCCGCATCAGACGTCACAGTGGCCATCGATTCAAGCAACCTTCGAGGCTGCAGGAAGTTATAAGGACGGGTAATTCTGACAATACATGCAACGCCCCTGCATGTGACATTACAACTAATCCCAGCGGATCTGGGGAGACCTGCCCCTTTAGGTTTAGAATAGGCTGAAGCGCTCTGTTAACATGAATTTTTCATTCTAAAATAATTATTATAAAGTGTGAGTGGATTAAAATCTAGCAAAATATTCATGGATTTACTCTATACATGTTTTTCAGGTGTAAGATCAAGTGTATATGTAGTAAAATATCCCATAATTCACCCCCAATGCAATCTATAAAAGCTTAAACCGCTGTCTGTGCTTGATATAAAACTGGTGGCTCTTAACCCATAAGTGTTCTAACAATTTATGCTGCCTAGTTGAAAAAATGCTATGCAGCCTTAAAGGGACACTGAACAGAATTTTTTTCTTTCATGATTCAGATAGAGCATGAAATGTTAAGCAACTTTCTAATTTACTCCTATTATAAACTTTTCTTTGTTCTCTTGCTATCTTTATTTAAAAAGCAGGAATGTAAATCTTAGCAGCCAGACCATTTTAAATTCAGCACCATGGATAGCGATTGCTTATTGGAGGCTTACATTTACCCACCAATAAGCAAGCATAACCCAGGTTCTCAACCAAAATTGAGCTGGCTCCTATGCATCACATTCCTGCTTTTTAAATAGAGATAGCAAGAGAACGAAGAAATATTGATAATAGGAGTAAATTAGAAAGTTGCTTAAAATTGCATGCTCTATCTGAATCATGAAAGAAAAAAATTGTGGTGTGTCCCTTTAAGGTAGCATTTTTCGATAGGGAAACACTGATAAATAGACTTGGCTATCGGTCTGATCTACAGTTGCATTTCTGGCAAAGCTTCAAAAATTGCCAGAACACCGGCACACTAGTAAATATACAAAACAGATTATCAAACTAGGTGTAGAAAAGAAACACCTTTGCTTGGTGCAGCCCTCTAAGTAACACTGTATCAAGATAAAAAAAAAAAAGGATAGGAAAGAGACAGGTTATGTACTATAATCTTGAATAAAAGCATGGTCTTCAATTCAAAATTCAATTAAAATATGTTATTAAGATAATATAATTAAATCACTATAATGGAATTACAAGTTGACCACACCCAGTGAACAAAAACAAAGTGAATTAAAAAACCAGGACATCCACCTCGCATAGATTTATGGCCAATAACTGGAACCTCAGCATCAGATAGGGAGGTGCAATTTACACAAATATAATAACACAAACAGACGTGTTTCGGCCCCCTATACAGGCCTTTGTCAATGTTAAAGCAAGCAGACTTTTGTGCCACAAACCAGTCATTTAAATATAAGGTACTGTTACCCTGTTATCCAATGGAATGTAGGCCTACAGGCGATTCCTCCCAAAATGATGACAAGGTCGACACCCATAATGTAAAAAAGAAGAATAGCAGCACTCCAATGGATAATTACCAAATTTTATTTGTGACCAAGAGCACAAAAAGACAGCAACGTTTGGGACTACATGTCCTTCATCATGCCGTCGACACCCATAGACCTGGGTCATCAAGAGAAGAGGGATTACGGATGGGATGTTGAGAATGCCGTATTTGTTATTTGTTGTAGGATCCGAAACATCCCATTACTTCCATATACACTTGCAGTGCGGATTTGCTTGTCCTGTATTGTGATCAGCTTGCAGCATACTCAAATGGCTGTCATAATATAAGAGTCGGACACGCTGGAGACAGAAAGTGGACTTCATTGGATGCATCCATACCACGTGATGGCAACATGTTTTGTCCAATACAGCCACTTGACATTGTTTACAATTGCACTGTTAAATAACCTATAAGAGTTAATGGTATAAAAAAATTAGTAAATTAGTCACTTGATGTTAAAATTCGGCAATTGCTCTATTAGTGGAATGTATGTATTTATCAATTGTCAACATTCTAAACATAATTCATGCAAATGTAGAATCTCCCTCTGATTATATTACAATTGGATATAGATCCTTTCTGTATAACAAAAACAATTGAAAACACATATCACTAGAGGTAAAACCCAGTAATTATTATTTTCATTCATGCCCTCAGAAATAACGGCATTCATTAAGAAAATCTGGTTTCTTTTTGTAGGAGGGTTGATTCAGCATAACCTTTTCTGATTCTGTTTTTTCCCCTGCAATAAACATAATGGTTTTGCCATTATGTTTATTTAGAAAGTGCCTGGCCACAGAGGTAAGTTTTACATCTTTCTAAATATCCATTTTTGCATTACATATATTACTGAGATGTTCAGTGATGTGGATCCCAAGTGCCCTAGTGTTCATTCCCACATGGAAAAAATACAATACAATAGACCACATTCATTGTTTTACAAATCTCAAATCTGCCAAGTTTTCCCAAACCAGTCCCTTATCTGTTGCTTTTTTAACATAAAGAAACAAACTTTGCAATTGATGCATGGAATATATTGCTGAAATAAAAGTATTTTCTTGGCATTTTGGCCAAAAATACTTCTAACAAGATATTCATTGAGATTTCTTGCCCTCCTTTCAGTAAATCTCAGTTGGGGTGAATATGGACTTAATTTGTTCACTCTGTTGGTTATATGTGGAAATAAATCTATATTCGGTGTCTCCTTTTTGAGATCTAGGTATCAAAAGATCTTTCCTATCTTTGTTCAATGCATTGTGATATGCTTTTGGCTAAGGTTTTTTGAGAATAACTTCTCGTAGTCTATTTCTAAGATGTCATGCTGCTGTCTTAAAAGAGTCAATAGTGGTACAATTCCTCCTTATACAGAGATACTCTCCAGTAGGTAAACCTCTAAGTAGATGGATGGTGTGAGTGAAAGGCATGTAGTATATTACTGGTGGAAGTGGTTTTCCTTTATAGTGCCATTGTTAAATAATCATCAGCTATGTTAAAATTTACGTCAAGAAAATCCACACTGTGGATGTCCAGTTTATACGGTAAGCAAGGAATAAACCAAAAGGGTTATTATTAGGGCAGTCAATGAATTCTTGTAACTGGTCATTGGTACCATGCTACTCAAACAAAATATCATCAATATATCTTGACCAGTGCGAAATATATGATGTTTCAAAGATTCATGAAACACAACAGTTTCCTTCCACCACCCCAGATGAATATTTCTGTATGTAGGTGTGCAAGTGGAACTCATGACATTCCAAATACAACCCCATTCTAATTGTATGTTGGTAAATAATGATTCCCCATCACATGTTACAAGAACTGACCCTAGTCTTAGTTGTCCATCAGTTTCCTTACTAACTCGTATCACTAACTGTATTTCTAATATTTCATCCTAGATGTCCTCACTACCTTAAGCTAAATCTCTCCAAAACTGAGCTCCTTATTTTCCGTCCTTCTTCCAAAATTCCTACCCCCAACTTTCTCTAACTGTTGATCATGACATAATTACCCTAACCCCGCATGCTCCATGTCTTGGGGTCACATTTGGCTCAGATCTCTCTTTTACTCCCTACATCCAGTATTTAACCAATTCTTGCCGCCTCCACCTTAAAAACATCTCCAAGATTGGCCACCTCCTCACACAAGACACAACTAAGACTTTAATCCACTCTCTCATTTCCCGCCTTGACTATTGCAACTCCATCCTCTCCAGCCTCCCTAGCTGCCATTTAGCTCCCTTACAATACATAATAAATGCCTCTGCCAGGCCGATCTTCCTTACACGTCGCTCCTCATCTTCTGCACCACCCTGACAGTCCCATCAGTGGCTTCCTCTAACCGCAAGAATAAAACACAAATTCCTGACTCTAACTTTTAAAGCTTTCAATAACACTGCTCCACCCTATATCTCCAACCTCATCTCTGGATACTCTCCCTCCTGTCCCCTTCGCTCTGCTCATGACCTCCTTCTCTCCTCCTCTCTCGTTACCTTCCCGTCTACAAGACTCCTCCAGACTGGCCCCTATTTTGTAGAATTCTCTGCCTCGCTCCACAAGATTCTCCCCTAGTTTTCACAATTTCAAGCATTCCTTAAAGACTCTACTCTTCAAGGATGCATATAATATACACTAACATTTTCTTATCTTCGTTCCTCTCCTACTTTAGTTATCCCTTTGAACTCCGTTAGCATGTAAGCCTATGATACAAGCTGATTTGTAGATCACCTTCATGAGAGCTGATTTACAACAGTGAAACTCTTGGCAGGGCCCTCTCTCTCCCACAGTTGTTACCCTGCATACTAGACCCATGTTTTTAGGTCTGCGGAATCTGTTGGTGCTCTACAAATAACTGATAATAATAATAATAATAATATATTTTGGATTTTGTTGAGTACATGCATTAAATCTCTAGCATAGGGAAGAGAGTATCTACAATGTAATGCAACCTTGCATCTAGGTTTTCAAAATTATTTTTCATTATTGGTTTTGGTGAAAATTGGCATATACTTAACATGTGCCAGTCCTGTTTTACCGTAAATCCCCCCAAAAATTTGTAGTAATTGAGAGATTATTTTCTGAATAACCAAACATCAATATACATGTTTTAACTGATTCTTCTCCTTCTATTTATAAAGTGAGATTGAATATTTAAAATGAAGGTTAAGTTACCTTTTCCTTGATCCTGAATTAGATTATTTGACCAAAATGAGTAGGAGTTTCATTTATCATCTTTTACACAAATGTCGATGTAAAAGGTTATCACTGTAATAAATAAGGATTTTTAGCTGATCCGATTCAACCCGTTTTCTATTATTTTTTTTTTACCTCCAGATCACGTTCTCCTAACATCCAATTGAAATTCTGGCCGTTAGGCGGCCGTCAATCCACGTCACCCATCTCCCTTTTAAACTGCGCATGCGTTACATTTAGATTGTCAATCTTAAACTCGATACGCGCTCCCGTTTTGCGCAAGAGTATTCCATGTCAGTAGGACTAGTATGAGTGTCTGCTTACGCATGAGCATTGCTGCAGGAAATTTTAGACTATCGCATGCACAAAAGTTGACAGAATCGCTGATTAGCGCATGCGCAGTATAAACGAAGGTCGTGCACGCGCTTGGGAGATACGTATAGAGCGGGTGGGACCGCCCTATACGTCACAGCATTGAAAGTCCAGAAATATAGGTGGGGAGGAGCATACACGAAAAACGGTAGGAGTATAATAATATAAATATAATAATCATATTGATTAAAAATTGAAAAATAAAGTTAGCGACACATTCATGTCTTCAGATAGAGTAAAATTTACCTTCACTTTAATTATTTCCAAACCCTCCGCAGCACTCATGTTATTCATCTATTATCACAGAGGGCTACCTGGGTGCCGGCTTGGGAATGCGCATGGAAGCGTTTGCAGGCACAATTCATTAACCTACACGTCACAGGCAAACTAAAATGCGCACACCAGCAGTGCATGTGTGATTTATGTATGGGACTGATAAATAGAGCCTACCCTACAGGAAGTCAGTATGTAGAGGAAGTGGCAGAAGCAGCGTACTCACTGTAGAGAGGAAGAGCATAATTTGCCTGTACAATAAAACATATATGACAGTTCAAAGAATTTGACAGTTTCACTTTATATTTTGGACCAAATGTAAAGATGGTAAAATGTCTACTTAAAAGGCAGTCTTAAAAAACATAATTTATGCTTACCTGATAAATTCCTTTCTTCTGTTGTGTGATCAGTCCACGGGTCATCATTACTTCTGGGATATAACTCCTCCCCAACAGGAAATGCAAGAGGATTCACCCAGCAGAGCTGCATATAGCTCCTCCCCTCTACGTCACTCCCAGTCATTCGACCAAGAATCAACGAGAAAGGAGAAACCAAGGGTGAAGTGGTGACTGGAGTATAATTTAAAAGATATTTACCTGCCTTAAAAAACAGGGCGGGCCGTGGACTGATCACACAACAGAAGAAAGGAATTTATCAGGTAAGCATAAATTATGTTTTCTTCTGTTATGTGTGATCAGTCCACGGGTCATCATTACTTCTGGGATACCAATACCAAAGCAAAAGTACACGGATGACGGGAGGGATAGGCAGGCTCATTATACAGAAGGAACCACTGCCTGAAGAACCTTTCTCCCAAAAATAGCCTCCGAAGAAGCAAAAGTGTCAAATTTGTAAAATTTGGAAAAAGTATGAAGCGAAGACCAAGTTGCAGCCTTGCAAATCTGTTCAACAGAGGCCTCATTCTTAAAGGCCCAAGTGGAAGCCACAGCTCTAGTAGAATGAGCTGTAATTCTTTCAGGAGGCTGCTGTCCAGCAGTCTCATAGGCTAAACGAATTATGCTACGAAGCCAGAAGGAGAGAGAGGTAGCCGAAGCCTTATGACCTCTCCTCTGACCAGAGTACACGACAAACAGGGAAGACGTTTGTCGAAAATCCTTAGTTGCCTGCAAGTAGAACTTGAGGGCACGAACTACATCCAGATTGTGTAGAAGACGTTCCTTCTTTGAAGAAGGATTCGGGCACAGGGAAGGCACCACGATCTCTTGATTGATGTTCCTGTTAGTGACTACCTTAGGTAAGAACCCAGGTTTTGTACGCAGAACTACCTTATCTGAATGAAAAATCAAATAAGGAGAATCACAATGTAAAGCTGATAACTCAGAGACTCTCCGAGCCGAAGAAATAGCCATTAAAAATAACACTTTCCAAGATAACAACTTTATATCAATGGAATGAAGGGGTTCAAACGGAACTCCTTGTAGAACGTTGAGAACAAGGTTTAAACTCCATGGCGGAGCAACAGTTTTAAACACAGGCTTGATCCTAGCTAAAGCCTGACAAAAGGCCTGGACGTCTGGATTTTCTGACAGACGCCTGTGTAACAAGATGGACAGAGCTGAGATCTGTCCCTTTAATGAGCTAGCCGATAAACCCTTTTCTAAACCTTCTTGTAGAAAGGACAATATCCTAGGAATCCTAACCTTACTCCAGGAGTAACCTTTGGATTCGCACCAGTATAGGTATTTACGCCATATCTTATGGTAAATCCTTCTGGTAACAGGCTTCCTAGCCTGTATCAGGGTATCAATAACCGACTCAGAAAAACCACGTTTTGATAAAATCAAGCGTTCAATTTCCAAGCAGTCAGCTTCAGAGAAGTTAGATTTTGATGTTTGAATGGACCCTGTATCAGAAGGTCCTGTCTTAGAGGTAGAGACCAAGGCGGACAGGATGACATGTCCACTAGATCTGCATACCAAGTCCTGCGTGGCCATGCAGGCGCTATTAGAATCACTGATGCTCTCTCCTGTTTGATTTTGGCAATCAATCGAGGAAGCAGCGGGAAGGGTGGAAACACATAAGCCATCCCGAAGTTCCAAGGTGCTGTCAAAGCATCTATCAGAACCGCTCCCGGATCCCTGGATCTGGACCCGTAGTGAAGAAGTTTGGCGTTCTGGCGAGACGCCATGAGATCTATCTCTGGTTTGCCCCAACGTCGAAGTATTTGGGCAAAGACCTCCGGATGAAGTTCCCACTCCCCCGGATGAAAAGTCTGGCGACTCAAGAAATCCGCCTCCCAGTTCTCCACTCCCGGGATGTGGATTGCTGACAGGTGGCAAGAGTGAGACTCTGCCCAGCGAATTATCTTTGATACTTCCATCATTGCTAGGGAGCTTCTTGTCCCTCCTTGATGGTTGATGTAAGCTACAGTCGTGATGTTGTCCGACTGAAACCTGATGAACCCCCGAGTTTTTAACTGGGGCCAAGCCAGAAGGGCATTGAGAACTGCTCTCAATTCCAGAATGTTTATTGGCAGGAGACTTTCCTCCTGATTCCATTGTCCCTGAGCCTTCAGAGAATTCCAGACAGCGCCCCAACCTAGTAGGCTGGCGTCTGTTGTTACAATTGTCCAGTCCGGCCTGCTGAATGGCATCCCCCTGGACAGATGTGGCCGAGAAAGCCACCATAGAAGAGAGTTTCTGGTCTCTTGATCCAGATTCAGAGTAGGGGACAAGTCTGAGTAATCCCCATTCCACTGACTCAGCATGCACAATTGCAGCGGTCTGAGATGTAGACGTGCAAAGGGTACTATGTCCATTGCTGCTACCATTAAGCCGATCACCTCCATGCATTGAGCTACTGACGGGAGTTGAATGGAATGAAGGACACGGCATGCATTTAGAAGCTTTGTTAATCTGTCTTCTGTCAGATAAATCTTCATTTCTACAGAATCTATAAGAGTCCCCAAGAATGGAACTCTTGTGAGAGGAAAGAGAGAACTCTTCTTTTCGTTCACTTTCCATCCATGCGACCTTAGAAATGCCAGAACTAACTCTGTATGAGACTTGGCAGTTTGAAAGCTTGAAGCTTGTATCAGAATGTCGTCTAGGTACGGAGCTACCGAAATTCCTCGCGGTCTTAGTACCGCCAGAAGGGCACCCAGAACCTTTGTGAAGATTCTTGGAGCCGTAGCCAATCCGAATGGAAGAGCTACAAACTGGTAATGCCTGTCTAAGAAGGCAAACCTTAGATACCGGTAATGATCTTTGTGAATCGGTATGTGAAGGTAAGCATCCTTTAAATCCACTGTGGTCATGTACTGACCCTTTTGGATCATGGGTAAGATTGTCCGAATAGTTTCCATTTTGAACGATGGAACTCTTAGGAATTTGTTTAGGATCTTTAAATCCAAGATTGGCCTGAAAGTTCCCTCTTTTTGGGAACCACAAACAGGTTTGAGTAAAACCCTTGTCCTTGTTCCGACCGCGGAACCGGATGGATCACTCCCATTAATAACAGATCTTGTACACAGCGTAGAAACGCTTCTTTCTTTATCTGGTTTGTTGACAACCTTGACAGATGAAATCTCCCTCTTGGGGGAGAGAATTTGAAGTCTAGAAGGTATCCCTGAGATATGATCTCTAGCGCCCAGGGATCCTGAACATCTCTTGCCCAAGCCTGGGCGAAGAGAGAGAGTCTGCCCCCCACTAGATCCGGTCCCGGATCGGGGGCCCTCGATTCATGCTGTCTTTGGGGCAGCAGCAGGTTTCCTGGCCTGCTTGCCCTTGTTCCAGGACTGGTTAGGTTTCCAGCCTTGACTGTAACGAGCAACAGCTCCTTCCTGTTTTGGTGCAGTGGAAGTTGGTGCTGCTCCTGCTTTGAAATTCCGAAAGGGACGAAAATTAGACTGTCTAGCCTTAGCTTTGGCTTTGTCTTGAGGCAGGGCGTGGCCCTTACCTCCTGTAATGTCAGCGATAATTTCTTTCAAACCGGGCCCAAATAAAGTTTGCCCCTTGAAAGGTATATTAAGTAATTTGGACTTAGAAGTTACATCAGCTGACCAGGATTTTAGCCACAGCGCCCTACGTGCCTGAATGGCGAATCCTGAGTTCTTAGCCGTAAGTTTGGTTAAATGTACTACGGCCTCCGAAATGAATGAATTAGCTAGTTTAAGGACTCTAAGCCTGTCCGTAATGTCGTCCAGCGTAGCTGAACTAAGGTTCTCTTCCAGAGACTCAATCCAAAATGCTGCCGCAGCCGTAATCGGCGCGATGCATGCAAGGGGTTGCAATATAAAACCTTGTTGAACAAACATTTTCTTAAGGTAACCCTCTAATTTTTTATCCATTGGATCTGAAAAAGCACAGCTATCCTCCACCGGGATAGTGGTACGCTTAGCTAAAGTAGAAACTGCTCCCTCCACCTTAGGGACCGTTTGCCATAAGTCCCGTGTGGTGGCGTCTATTGGAAACATCTTTCTAAATATTGGAGGGGGTGAGAACGGCACACCGGGTCTATCCCACTCCTTAGTAACAATTTCAGTTAGTCTCTTAGGTATAGGAAAAACGTCAGTACTCGCCGGTACCGCAAAGTATTTATCCAACCTACACAATTTCTCTGGTATTGCAACAGTGTTACAATCATTAAGAGCCGCTAAAACCTCCCCTAGTAATACACGGAGGTTCTCCAATTTAAATTTAAAATTTGAAATATCTGAATCCAATCTGTTTGGATCAGAACCGTCACCCACAGAATGAAGCTCTCCGTCCTCATGCTCTGCAAGCTGTGACGCAGTATCAGACATGGCCCTAGTATTATCAGCGCACTCTGTTCTCACCCCAGAGTGATCACGCTTGCCTCTTAGTTCTGGTAATTTAGCCAAAACTTCAGTCATAACAGTAGCCATATCTTGTAATGTTATCTGTAATGGCCGCCCAGATGTACTAGGCGCCACAATATCACGCACCTCCCGGGCGGGAGATGCAGGTACTGACACGTGAGGCGAGTTAGTCGGCATAACTCTCCCCTCGCTGTTTGGTGAAATTTGTTCAATTTGTACAGATTGGCTTTTATTTAAAGTAGCATCAATACAGTTAGTACATAAATTTCTATTGGGCTCCACCTTGGCATTGGAACAAATGACACAGGTATCTTCCTCTGAATCAGACATGTTTAACACACTAGCAATAAACTTGCAACTTGGTTACAATCTTATTTAACAAAAACGTACTGTGCCTCAAAGAAGCACTAAACGATTAAATGACAGTTGAAATAATGAACTGAAAAACAGTTATAGCATCAATCCTTGAAAACAAAACAACTTTTAGCAAAGGTTTGTTCCCATTAGTGAAGTAACAATAATTAAAATTGAAAATAAAAATTACAGAGCAACGTTTTTAATCACAGTCAATATATAAGTCTCACAGCTCTGCTGAGAGAAACTACCTCCCTCCAAAGAAGTTTGAAGACCCCTGAGTTCTGTTAGAGATGAACCGGATCATGCAGGAAATACAAGAGTAACTGACTGGAAATTTTTGATGCGTAGCAAAGAGCGCCAAAAAAACGGCCCCTCCCCCTCACACACAGCAGTGAGAGAGAAACGAAACTGTCACAATTAAAACAAGCAACTGCCAAGTGGAAAAATAATGCCCAAACATTTATTCACTCAGTACCTCAGCAAATGCAAACGATTCTACATTCCAGCAAAAACGTTTAACATAATAAATACCTATTAAAAGGTTTAATGTACTTTTAACAGAGTAATTCCAGTGAAATACCATCCCCAGAATACTGAAGTGTAGAGTATACATACATGTCATTATAACGGTATGGCAGGATTTTCTCATCAATTCCATTCAGAAAATAAAAACTGCTACATACCTCAATGCAGATTCATCTGCCCGCTGTCCCCTGATCTGAAGCTTTTACCTCCCTCAGATGGCCGAGAAACAGCAATATGATCTTAACTACTCCGGTTAAAATCATAGTAAAAACTCTGGTAGATTCTTCTTCAAACTCTGCCAGAGAGGCAATAACACGCTCCGGTGCTATTGTAAAATAACAAACTTTTGATTGAAGTTATAAAAACTAAGTATAATCACCATAGTCCTCTCACACATCCTATCTAGTCGTTGGGTGCAAGAGAATGACTGGGAGTGACGTAGAGGGGAGGAGCTATATGCAGCTCTGCTGGGTGAATCCTCTTGCATTTCCTGTTGGGGAGGAGTTATATCCCAGAAGTAATGATGACCCGTGGACTGATCACACATAACAGAAGAAATAAGATATACAAAAATCCACTTGCAATGTGATGATGGTGTTGAGACTGATTGAACTTACACATTGCATATGGATTCCTTTACATCTGTTTGTCCCGTCCATCTACCATTAAAACAAATAGCATACATATCAGAAAGTCGGCCGTAATAAAATTATACATATAAAGTCTTAAAATAGTGTTACATCAGAACTAGGGTTGCCACCTGTCCCTTAAAATACAGAACAGTTCTAAGTTACACATGCTGCAGGGTGTGCAGGGAGGAATATGAATAGTGCTGTCGAGAAACACAATACATGTTCCTTCCTGCACACCCTGCAGCATGTGTAACTCATAAGTGTCCAAGACAATATTGTTGAGGTGGCAACCCTAATCAGAACTGATGAAGCTAATTAGCTTTTTTTTTCCAACATGCAGCTGACAGTAGCTGAAGCATAACTTGTCCACAGAGCACTTACTATTGTGAGCTAAACAAATGTTAAAGTGAAAATACTCTTTTTCTTGTCAGCTTTTTAAATTATTCTGCATTACTTTCGAGTGATTTAGTATATGGGTATTATGTCCCCTTTTACAGTTGGAACGGACTTTAGCAATCTACTTATGTGACCTAAAAATAGTTTACTGATCTATTAATGCAAGTCCCTATTCTTGGCTTTACTGCATCTGAGGCTGCTCAGAAGATTGAGGCAACTTTCAGTTTAGTGCATGTCGCACACTGCAGTTGCAGAAGCGATATTTTCTTCTATGTTTTTTTCTGTGAACTTCCTTTACACCTGCCCCATTAGTAGGGGCTGTGGGACAACTTAAATAGTTCTTCAAATGTTCATCTAAATAGTTTTTCTTGAATTAAGATTACATCACAAGCATAAATGCCCATAGAACATTTTGGTAGCAAGACAATCATAGGAGCAGAATAATACCTCCTGTCTAAAGACAACTTCTAAGTTAGAATAGGCTGATAGAAACATCTAATGAATTGAGTAACAAGATTGTCAAAGAAGGAAATGTAATTTAGAATACAGAAAAAAGATGTAAATGAAATCTGATTAGAGTCCCAGGGTATGACTAGGTTATAGTTTCTAAGCCAAAGCACACTTTATGCAGTGTGGCTCAAGTAAGCAAAAACAAGACAACAAATTATAAACTAAAAAAACACATACAGAAAAATAGTTTTCAAATTGAATGGGCCAGACTTCAAAGGATCACCTTCCAAATCAACAACCATTGCTTACACATGGGGACCGAATGACCCTGAATGTAACTGTTTCCGCGCAAGCCTTCAGGCTCGCCGGAAACAGGAGTTAAAAAGCAGTGGTCTTAAGGCCGCTGCTCCTTAACTGGTACGCATTCGATCGAGTTGATTGAAACCCCCTGCTAGCGGAAAATTGCCCGCGAATCTGCAGGGGGCAGCATTGCACAAGCAGTTCTGCTTGTGCAATGATAAATTATGCTTTCGGCATTTATGGTTGTGTGGCGGACATGATCCGCTACAGTGAACTATGTCCGCTCACACTTTGTTAAATCGGCCCCAAGGCCTTTGCACAAACTACTATTGGCTTTTGAGTCAGTTATCACTAACAGCCTTTGAGTCAGTTATCACATTTAAGTCTTTTTTTTCCCTCATCAAATATAAATATGTACAAATGCAGGGCTGTATCATTTTAATTGGTCTGGACAGGGCCACCCATAGTATTTGCAGGGCCATGGGTAAGACAAATTGTGGGGGCCCTCAGACCAGCTCCCTTTCCCCCCTTTGTATGCCCTGCCCCTTGTATGCCCTGTCCCTGTCCCAACATTTAATATGACCTATATAATGAATAATAATGTAATATATTACACCATTTGATACCATAAACAGTTCTTTATAAACTAAATACAGGATGTACATTGCATCTTCTCATACCATTACCCCTGACAGCACAGGTTGGTTGCCCCTCTCACCCAGCCCAAACTGCAGGCCTGGGTCTGAAGTGTCCTTCTTGTAATTTCAAATATTGAATCATCCACCAAAAGATTTCTTTTATCCAGTAGAGAAGCCTCAGCAGAAGTACAGTGTAGATATCAAATTCAAATAACAATGACAAAGATAATCAGTAGGTGTTTAGCCCAGCACAGGTTTGTCTTTAAAATTACACTGTACTGTAATTTCCCCCTAATCTGTTACCAATTACTTGTTATACTAGTTACATAATTTTTCATGTTTTGGAAATTGTTCCTTTAGGTTTATTCTTCCAATTGAAATAACCGGCTGCTCACTAAACATCTACTCATAATGACATTTCAAATCTATGTTCTGCCCTTTGTGTATAGAGAGATAAGATAAGTAGGTCTTCTCATCCTGTTGGCTCAGCCCCTTGAAATGGTTTAAGGTAATGTGCTTGGTTTATTGGCAGGAACCAGTTGTGCAAAGAATGAGCAGCGAGTGGAAATCAGGTTAGCAGTGGAAAAATCAGTGAACAAGCCAGTAGTCAAAAGCAGAAGATCAATCTGAGATGTTGCGTCTAAGTAGAAGGATAAAGCAGGTACAATAGTCTGGGCACAGTAAGTCAGTCCAAAGGTAGCATATCTCAATAAAGGTGTAAAAAATGTAGCGTAATACAGAAACTTTGCTAAGGTCAGGATCAGGGTAGCAAGCCACGAACAAAAACACTTTGGTCTTCATACAAAAATAACCAAGTACTAAATAGGAGTCTGAGATGGCCTTAATAACGCGTTCCATTAAGTCTTAGCGCCAGAAGCCAGGTCAGGGGTTATTGATGGTAAAATGTAGTAAAAAGAGTGCTAACTTTGAGCACAGCAATATAACAAACATTCAGGCCTGACATGACAGACATTGAGTGAGCCGGCCACACTAATCTGAACATATTTTAGCATGACCCTTGGCCCCAACAGGAAGAATCTTACAAACGTCTGTGCGTATGCCCGTCACGGACCCCAGGACAGCACAGCTTCTAGCACACTGCAGCATCCGACTTCTTCAACACACATTGCGGCTCCAAATGACAGTACAGTGTCCCTTTGAGGAGGGCAATAATAGCTTTTGTTAAAGCCAGTGCTGAAAGTAAAGTTTAGATAGATTTAATAACAGGTTTGATACAAGTCAAAGCCTGGACGAAACAGTGAACATCAGGAAGATTAGCAATCTTTCTGTAAAATAAAACAGAAAGAGCAGAAATTTGTCCTTTCAAAATATTGGTAGACAAACCTTAATCCAAACCATCCTGAAGAAACTGAAGAATCCTAGGAATTCTAAAAGAATGCCAGGAATAATCATGAGTGGAACACCATGAAATATAGTTTTTCCAAAAAAATATATATGATATATTTTCCTTAAAACAGGTTTACGAGCCTGTACCATAGTATTAATTACTGAGTCAGAGAAACCTCTATGATTGAGGACTAAGTGTTCAATTTTCATGCCTTCAAATTTAGAGATTTGAGATCCGGATGGAAAAAACGGACCTTGAGACTGATGGTCTGATCTTAGAGGAAGTGACCAAGATTGGGAACTGGACATTCGGACAAGGTTCGCATACCAGAAACTGTGAGGCCATGCTGGTGCTATCAGAAACACATAAGATTGTTCGATTATGATCTTTGAGATCACTCTTGGAAGAAGAACCAGAGGTGGAAAAAAATAAGCAGGTTGGTAAAACCAAGGAACTGCTAGAGAATCCATCATTCCCGCCTGAGGATCCCTGTATCTGGAGAGGTACCTGGGAAGCTTCTTGTTTAGACGAGAGGCCATCAGATCTATGTCTGGAAGACCCCATATCTGCAAACTCTGATAAAATACATCTGAATGGAGAGACCACTCCCCCAGATGTAGTGATTGACGGCTGAGATAATCCGCTTCCCAATTGTCTACACCTGGGATATGAATCGCAAGAGTTGGATGCTGCCCAAGAAAGTATTAGAGATACTTCTTTCATTGCTAGGGGACTGTGAGTCCCTCCTTGATGATTGGCATATGCTATTGTTGTGACATTGTCTTTTTGAAACCGAATATATGGTTCTCTCTTAATAGAGGCCAAGCCTGAAGAGCTCTGAAATTAGCACAGTTCTAAGATATTGATTGGTAACCTTGACTCCTTGTGCTGTTAGAGACCCCCGACAGCTGCCCAACCTGTAAGACTTGCATCTGTTGTGATCATAGGATGAACAAAGGGGGCCCCTTAAACAATACCCACCAAGTCAGGGAGAGTTGAGTATTGAGATTTAAGTATATCAGTTGTGATATCTGAGTATAATCCCTGCACCATTGGTGCAATATGCAAAACTGTAAAAGGTCTCATATGAAAATGAGCAAAAGGGATCATGTCCGATGCTGCTATCATGAGACCAAAAACTTCCATGCACATATCCATTGAAGGGAATGATAGAGACTGAAGGTTTAGACAAGCTGAAACCAATCTCAATCGTATCTTCTCTGTTAGGGATAGAGTCATGGACACTGAATCTATCTGGAAACCTAAAAAAGTAACCTTTGTCTGAGGAATCAAGAAACTCCTTGGTAAATTGATCCTCCAACCATTGTCTAGAAAAAAGAATCTCAGAAATCGATAGTGATCTAGATGAATCGGAATGTGAAGGTTAGTGTCCTGTAAGTCTATTGTGGACATGAAGTAACCTTGCTGAACAAAAGGCAGAATAGTCCTTAAAGTCACCATCTTGAAAGTTGGGACTCTCACAAAACTAAAGTTTTCAGAACCAAAATTGATCTGAAAGAATTTTCCTTCTTTGGTACAATGAATAGATTTTAATAAAAATCTAAACCTTGTTCCTGCTGTGGAACTGGGACAATTACCCCTAAAAGTTCTAGATCTGAAACACAATTCAGAAAAACTGAGCTTAACTGGATCTTTTGGTACATTGGTAAGAATAAATCTTGTCATGGGAGGTCTTATTCTGAATCCTATTTGATAACTCTGAGAAAAAAAAATCTGAATCCACTGATTTTGGACAGAGTCTGTCCAAATTCTTTGAAATAGCTTTAGTCTGCCCCCCCCCCCCACCACCAGAAGAACTGGTTTGAGGGCTGCACCTTCAAGCAGGTTTAAGGGCAGTAATTGGTTCCTTATAAGACTTGGATTTATTCCAATTTGGAGATGGACTCTAATTAAAGCCAGAGGCCTTAGTGAAAGGAATAGTTATTTGTTCTCTATTCTGACGACAAGAAGGAAAACGATTCAGAGTTTTAAATTTACCCTTAGATTTCTTGTCCTGTGGCAGAAAAAAATTCCCTTACCCCCAGTAAATAAAAGAATCCAATTGTAAACCAAAAACGATTTTAGCCTGGAAAGAGAGAGATAATAATCTAGTTTTAGACACCAAGTCAGCATTCCAAGAGCCATAAAGCTCTTCTAGATAGAATGGCTAAATACATAAATTTGATATTGATCTTAATAACATCAAATATAGCATCACAAATAAAATTATTTGCATGTTGAAGTAAAAGAATAATGTTAAATAATTCAGGATCTGAAGACAACTGCTGTGCTAAACTGTGCTAAACTGTCCAACCAAAAAGAAGCAGCAGCAACATCACCCATAAATATAAATGGTCAAAGAATATAACCAGTATGTAAATATGCCCTTCTTAGATAAGATTCAAACTTCCTATCTAAAAGATCCTTAAAAGAAGTACTGTTTAGCAAAAGTGGAAATGGCCCCATCAACTTTAGGGACTATTTCCCAAAGCTCTAAATTAGCCACAGGTAAAGGATACAATTTCTTAAACCTAGAAGAAGAGTTAAAAGAGGTACCAGATTTAGACCATTCTTTAGCAATCATATTGGAGATAGCGTCTGGAATAGAAATACTTCAGGAGTAATAACATAGTCTTAAATACAGAATTTAAATGATTACTAGCTTTATCATCAGGAGGTTTAGACTCCTCAATACCCAAAGTAAACAAAACTTCCTTTAAGAGAGGGCGAATTTATTCTATCTTAAAAATAAAAAAAGAGAATTTTGTCTATATCTGTCTCTGACGTGGCATCCTCTGAATCAGAAGAAAACCCCATCAGTAGAGAACACATTAGTATGCTGAAGGTCAGAACTTAATTCACTAGGTTTAGGAAATTGTTGCAAAACCCTTTTACGTTTATTTGAATGCAGAATAACTATTATTGCCTTCTCTATAGCGGCAGCAATAAATTATTTAATTTCTGCAGGAATGCTTAGTACATTAGACTGAGATGGAATAACAGTGGGTGTTTTTGTACTGAAATGTTGTGTGCGACTTGTGCACGATGGTTAGGAAGAAAAAAACGGAAAAAAACACTGAGATTGGCAGGGAGGGGGGGAAGAGTGAGGGAAAGGGGGAATACTGGTTATAATAATGAGGGATGGGATAAGAGGGTGCAGAGTCGATATTGGGGGGGGGGTAGGGTAAGGAGCGGGGGGCAGCTACACTACAGAAAAATTGGTATTTTTTTTTATTTTTTAAAATTGGCCTAATTTACAACAAACTGGGTACAGCTGCCAGTACCTAAGATGGTGGCAAATAGGTAGAGGGGTCAAATCCGTAAGACAAGATATTCTCCAGCACTAGTGGCTATCCGTGTGCACGCTGAAGGAGCCACTGCTTAAGGACTCCAAACAATCCAGAAATCTATAAACTCAGCAGCACAACAAAGGTAAACAGTGTTTAAATTTTATTCAGTACCAGGAGGAAAACATGACGTTTCGGGCTCAATTGCCCTTAATTATATGACCTTATTGCAGTATAGACCTCTTTTATATACACATCACCACAGGTGTAGCTAGTTACAAATTTACCTGATTTTTCAAACCAATTCTCAAATATAAGCGACACCTAGTGGTCTATAAGTAAAAACAAATCAATTTGAACAGTGTTACAACTTGATATTTGACTACACATCACATAAAAACACAATTATGTGTAAAAACACAACTTTAGCAGAATAAATCTATATACAGAGGAAGGGAAAATAACCTTTGCTAATTGAGCCCAAGTTATAGCTGATCCAGAATAACTCGCAACGGATTCTCAGGGAATTAAAGGAAAATATTGAAATCCAATTCACGGTTCATACCTTTTGGATACATGCAATCCAATTTATATATCCACATAGATTCTCGCCAGTATTATAGTAATTGCCAGTAACATCAGTCGTTGTTAGCTCACATCCATATTGAGAGCTTTCTGATACTCCAATGTCTGTCCATGGTGATAAGTAGTTTTGATTGATTCCTAACTGGGGAAGTAACTTGGAAGTCTTGTGGTCCTTTTTAAACATAATTCTTTTTTTCCCACTTTCTGCCTCTCTGTTTCCAGCTCAAAAGTTGTCTCTCACCCTTCATCTGTCATTTGGAAGTATTCTCTCAGTTCTGTCATTCAGTTATTAAATTCCAACAAATAATTCTTAAAAATGTGTAAATATGTACATAATGTAAACTTAGCTATGGTTATACTAGTTGGGGCCTAGTTATCAAGCCGTCAACCTCAAATACGCTGGAATTCCGCAGCGTATTTGTGGCGAGGCTGATTCGCCTTAGTTATCAAAGGCTCGAGACCGGCAAAAGTAGAATTTTGTGACGTAAGCATCGATCCGCCGGACTCAGTTCGACACAGATCGATTCTTACGTCACTCCAGATGTTCCGCACACAAGTGCGGCACATTCTCACTACTTTTGCTAGTTATCAAAAAACTAGCAGGTACGCTCGGCACTTTTACGGCCCAGCGTACCTGGTTTTCAAACCGCCACCCCTGGAGGTGGCGGATCCCATAGGAATCAATGGGAGTCTGACCATAGCGAAAGTACAAGTTCGCTGCTGACAGACATCCCATTGATTCCTATGGGAGCTGTCTACACCTAACACCCTAACATGTACCCCGAGTCTAAACACCGCTAATCTGACCCCCCCTACACCGCCGCAACTAAATAAAGTTATTACCCCCTAAACCGCCGCTCCCGGAGCCCACCGCAAGCTACTCTATACATATTAACCCCTAAACCGCCGCTCCCGGAGCCCACCGCAAGCTACTCTATACATATTAACCCCTAAACCGCCGCTCCCGGAGCCCACCTCAACTATAATAAATGTATTAACCCCTAAACCGCCGCTCCCTGAACCCGCCGCAACCTATATTAAACCTATTAACCCCTATCCTGCCCCCCCTACACCGTCGCCACCTATAATACATTTATTAACCCCTAATCTGCCCCCCCTACACCGTCGCCACCTATAATAAATTTATTAACCCCTATCCTGCCCCCCACTACGCCGCCGCCACTGTAATAAAATTATTAACCCCTAAACCTAAGTCTAACCCTAACCCTAACGCCCCCCTAACTTAAATATTAATTAAATAAATCTAAATAAATTAACCCTTATTAACTAAATGAATCCTATTTAAAACTAAATACTTACCTTTAAAATAAACCCTAATATAGCTACAATATAAATAATAATTATATTCTAGCTATCTTAGGATTTATATTTATTTTACAGGTAACTTTCAATTTATTTTAACCATGTACAATAACTATTAAATAGTTATTAACTATTTAATAGCTTACCTAGCTAAAATAAAGAGAAATGTACCTGTGAAATAAATCCTAACCTAAGTTACAATTACACCTAACACTACACTATACTTTAATAAATTATTCCTATTTAAAAATAAATACTTACCTGTAAAATAAACCCTAAGATAGCTACAATATAATTAATAATTATATTATAGCTATCTTAGGATTTATATTTATTTTACAGGTAACTTTGTATTTATTTTAGCTAGTTAGAATAGTTATTAAATAGTTATTAACTATTTAATAACTACCTAGCTAAAAGAAATACAAAATTACCTGTAAAATAAATCCTAACCTAAGTTACAATTAAACCTAATACTACACTATCATTAAATTAACTAAATAAACTACCTACAAATAACTACAATTAAATACAATTACATAAACTAACTAAAGTACAAAAAATAAAAAAAGCTAAGTTACAAAAAATAAAAAAGTAAGTTACAAACATGTTAAAAATATTACAACAATTTTAAGCTACTTACACCTAATCTAAGCCCCCTAATAAAATAACAAACCCCCCCAAAATAAAAAAAATCCCTACCCTATTCTAAATTAAATAAATTTCAAAGCTCTTTTACCTTACCAGCCCTTAAAAGGGCCATTTGTGGGGGCATGCCCCAAAAAGTTCAGCTCTTTTGCCTGTAAAAGAAAAATACAACCCCCCCCAACATTAAAACCCACCACCCACATACCCCTAATCTAACCCAAACCCCCCTTACAAAAACCTAACACTAATCCCCTGAAGATCATCCTACCTTGAGTCGTCTTCACTCAGCCGAGCCACCGATGGAACTGAAGAGGACATCCGGAGCGGAAGAAGTTAATCCTCCAAGCGGCGCTGAAGAAATCTTCCATCCGATGAAGTCATCATCCAGGCGGCGCTGAAGAAGTCTTCGATCCGGCCGATGTCATCTTCAAAGAGGCGCTGAAGAGGTCTTCTATCCGGGCGAAGTCATCTTCCAAGCCGGGTCTTGAATCTTCCTTCCGCCGACGCGGAACCACCTTCTTCACCGACGGACTACGACGAATGACGGCTCCTTTAAGGGATGTCATCCAAGATGGCGTCCCCTCAATTCCGATTGGCTGATAGGATTCTATCAGCCAATCGGAATTAAGGTAGGAAAAATCTGATTGGCTGATGGAATCAGCCAATCAGATTGAGCTTGCATTCTATTGGCTGTTCCGATCAGCCAATAGAATGCGAGCTCAATCTGATTGGCTGATTGGATCAGCCAATCGGATTGAACTTGAATCTGATTGGCTGATTCCATCAGCCAATCAGATTTTCCTACCTTAATTCCGATTGGCTGATAGAATCCTATCAGCCAATCGGAATTGAGGGGATGCCATCTTGGATGACGTCCCTTAAAGGAGCCGTCATTCGTCGTAGTCCGTCGGTGAAGAAGGTGGTTCCGCGTCGGCGGAAGGAAGATTCAAGACCCGGCTTGGAAGATGACTTCGCCCGGATAGAAGACCTCTTCAGCGCCTCTTTGAAGATGACATCGGCCGGATCGAAGACTTCTTCAGCGCCGCCTGGATGATGACTTCATCGGATGGAAGATTTCTTCAGCGCCGCTTGGAGGATTAACTTCTTCCGCTCCGGATGTCCTCTTCAGTTCCATCGGTGGCTCGGCTGAGTGAAGACGACTCAAGGTAGGATGATCTTCAGGGGATTAGTGTTAGGTTTTTGTAAGGGGGGTTTGGGTTAGATTAGGGGTATGTGGGTGGTGGGTTTTAATGTTGGGGGGGTTGTATTTTTCTTTTACAGGCAAAAGAGCTGAACTTTTTGGGGCATGCCCCCACAAATGGCCCTTTTAAGGGCTGGTAAGGTAAAAGAGCTTTGAAATTTATTTAATTTAGAATAGGGTAGGGATTTTTTTTATTTTGGGGGGGTTTGTTATTTTATTAGGGGGCTTAGATTAGGTGTAAGTAGCTTAAAATTGTTGTAATATTTTTAACATGTTTGTAACTTACTTTTTTATTTTTTGTAACTTAGCTTTTTTTATTTTTTGTACTTTAGTTAGTTTATGTAATTGTATTTAATTGTAGTTATTTGTAGGTAGTTTATTTAGTTAATTTAATGATAGTGTAGTATTAGGTTTAATTGTAACTTAAGTTAGGATTTATTTTACAGGTAATTTTGTATTTCTTTTAGCTAGGTAGTTATTAAATAGTTAATAACTATTTAATAACTATTCTAACTAGCTAAAATAAATACAAAGTTACCTGTAAAATAAATATAAATCCTAAGATAGCTATAATATAATTATTAATTATATTGTAGCTATCTTAGGGTTTATTTTACAGGTAAGTATTTATTTTTAAATAGGAATAATTTATTAAAGTATAGTGTAGTGTTAGGTGTAATTGTAACTTAGGTTAGGATTTATTTCACAGGTACATTTCTCTTTATTTTAGCTAGGTAAGCTATTAAATAGTTAATAACTATTTAATAGTTATTGTACATGGTTAAAATAAATTGAAAGTTACCTGTAAAATAAATATAAATCCTAAGATAGCTAGAATATAATTATTATTTATATTGTAGCTATATTAGGGTTTATTTTAAAGGTAAGTATTTAGTTTTAAATAGGATTCATTTAGTTAATAAGAGTTAATTTATTTAGATTTATTTAATTAATATTTAAGTTAGGGGGGCGTTAGGGTTAGGGTTAGACTTAGGTTTAGGGGTTAATCATTTTATTACAGTGGCGGCGGCGTAGTGGGGGGCAGGATAGGGGTTAATAAATTTATTATAGGTGGCGACGGTGTAGGGGGGGCAGATTAGGGGTTAATAAATTTATTATAGGTGGCGACGGTGTAGGGGGGGCAGGATAGGGGTTAATAGGTTTAATATAGGTTGCGGCGGGTTCATGGAGCGGCGGTTTAGGGGTTAAACTATTTATTTAGTTGCGGAGAGGTGCGGGATCAGCAGGATAGGGGTTAATAATTTTATAATAGAGGGCGACGGTATAGGGGGGGCAGGATAGGGGTTACTAGGTATAATGTAGGTGGCAGCGGTGTCCGGGAGCGGCGGTTTAGGGGTTAATACATTTATAAGACTTGCGGCAGGGTCTAGGAGCGGCGGTTTAGGGGTTAATACATTTATAAGAGTTGCGGCAGGGTCTAGGAGCGGCGGTTTAGGGGTTAGTAACTTTATTGAGTTGCGGGAGGCTCCGGGGGCGCCGGTATAGGGGGTAGAACAGTGCAGTTTAGTGTGAGTGCTTAGTGACAGGCTAGCAATAAAGCTGGGAAAAAGCCGAAGGGCAGCGAGATCGGATGAGTGATAACTCTCACAGTCCGCTGCTCATCGCCCGCGGCTTTTTGACAGCTTTATTTGATAACTTAGGCGTATTTTTTAAGGTCCGCGGCGGCGAAGGTAGGCGAGCTTAGGCGGACGTATTGGGCCGGCGAAGCCAGAAAAGTAGACGGCTTGATAACTACCCCCCTAGTTATGTACAGTATGTGTGTGTGTATGTATATATATATATATATATATATATATATATATACTGTATATATACATATATATATATACTGTATATATACATATATATATATATACACACACACACACATTATAGAGGTTTGTATCTTTTAAAAAAAAATCACGTTAGTGGTCCACAGGATTTAAAATTGTGAGTTTAGTGGTCCATGAGGTCCGAAAGGTTGGCGACCCCTGATCTATAGGACACACACATGAACTAACGCCCTCTAGTGGTAAAAAAGCTGTCAAAATGCATTCAGATAAGAGGAGGCCTTCAAGGTCTAAGAAATTAGCATATAAGCCTACCTAGGTTTAGCTTTCAACTAAGAATGTCAAGAGAACAAAGCAATATAGGTGATAAAAGTAAATTGAAAAGTTGTTTAAAATTACATGCCCTAACTAAATCGTGAAAGTTTATTTTGAACTTGACTGTCCCTTTAATGGGACGCCTATGTTACCTCATAATAAATCCCTTTTGGTACTATTTTATTAAACTATACCGTATACTTAAAATAGATTATCAAGCTATAATATTTCACTAAGTTTGGTGGTGTCCATAGGTCACTTAGATTATTTTTTTATTTGTCTGAGGTAGACTGACCCTGAGAATCCTCTTCTTTTCAAACTTCCATTACCATAAGTAAGCAGGAACCCTTTCTATTGGTCTCTGTTCAAAAGTGTTTGATAGAATGAAAGACAACACACCTGATATTCTGAACCATTATTACATATAGTTTGGTTCCATGAGTGGCCCCTTTTTTTGTTTTTTCTTCCATCTCTTTTCCCCTTATATTCAATAACAGCCTATTAGGTGGTCCAAGAATGGCCACTATTTTACATTTGGGGGAATTCTCCTCTATCTTTTAAGTATATTATTTGTTGGGGATATTTACAAAAACAGAAAAATGTGGTGATACTTCTATTATCATCCAAAAGAATTACAGATTTCTTTCTCTGTTTACTTTCACCTAGATTACAAGTTGTGCGCTAAACCGGGTGTGTAAATAATGCAAAAAACATTAGCGCTATTGCACTTTCCATAGCGCTGCCATTACAAGTTATTGAAAAAACTCCTTGTGCTGTGTTATGCTGCGTTAGGCTCCATACTATAAAAGCCAACGGCTGAGTTTATATGCTTGTGCACGCTTTCCCCCATAGACATCAAAGGGGAGAAAGTGTTAGAAAAAAACTAACACCTGCGATCGCAGAATGGAGATCGCCGTATCGCAAACCCACTGATGTCTATGGGGGAAAGAAAGTTACGTTTAAACCTAACACCCTAACATAAACCCCTAGTCTAGACACCCCTAATCCGCCGCCCCCGACATAGCCAACACTAAATAAAATTATTTACCCCTAAACTGCCGGTCCCCCACATCAGTACTAATAAACTAAACCTATTAACCCCTAAACCGCCGGCCCCCCACATTGGTACTAATAAACGAAACCTATTAACCCCTACACTACCGGCCCCCCACATCGCTACTAATAATCTAAACCTCTTAACCCCTAAACCTAACACCCCCCTAACTTTAAATTAAACTTACAATATAACTATCTTTAAATAAATAAAAACTTACCTGTGAAATTTAAAAAACCTAAGTTTACCTAACATTAAAATATTAAATAATCCTAACACTACGAAAAAAATAAAGAAACCTAACATTACAAAACATAATAAACACTAACATTACGAAAAATAAAAAAAAATCTAAGATTACAAACAATAATAAGCGAAATTATCCAAAATAATAAAAATTATACCTAATCTAATAGCCCATTAAAAAATAAATAGCCCCCCACCCAAAAAAACACACCCCGTAACCTAACAATAAACTACCAATAGCCCAAGGGCCTTTTGTAGGGTACTGCCCTAAGTTAAACAGCTCTTTTACCTACAAAAAAATTACAAAGTCCCCCCAAAAGTAAAATCCCCCACCCAACCAACGCGTCAAAAAACCCAAAACCTAAGTCTAAAAAAAACCTAAGCTACCCATTTCCCCTAAAGGGGCATTTGTATGGGCTTTGCCCTTAAAAGGGCATTCAGCATTTTTACTGCCCATCCCTAATCTTAAAAAAAGACACCCCAACAAATAATAAAAAAACTTAATACTAATCCCAGGAAATTTACTCACGGTTCCTGAACTCCAGACATCCATCTTCATCCAGGTGACGAGAAGTCTTTATCCAGGCGGCGACATCTTGATCCATCGCAGAGGCATCTTCTATCTTCATCCCGGTGGCGTGTAGCTGTGGAGGCGCGGACATCCAGCATGGAGGATCTTCTTCATTCGGTCACCGCCATACACTGTAGCTTGAATACAAGGTACCCGTTTTAATATGGGGTACCTTGCATTCCTATTGGCTGACATTTTCAAATTTTGAACAGCCAATAGGATTTCAGTAGCTTTCATCTTATTGGCTGATTTGAAAATGTAAAATCCTCCACGCAGGATGCCTGCGCTGCCGGCAAAAATGCTCCGCACCTCCACAGCTCCGCGCCACCAGGATGTAGAAATAAGACGCCCCTGTGATTGATGAAGATGTCACCTCCTGGATGAAGACTTCTCACCGCCTGGATGAAGATGGATGTCCGGACTTCAGTAACCGTGAGTAGATTTTCTGAGGTTAGTGCTAGTTTTTTTTTGTTTTTTTGGGGTGTTTTTTTTTTTTAAGATTAGGGATGGGCAGTAAAAGAGCTGAATGCCTTTTTAAGGGCAATGCCCATATAAATGCCCCTTTAGGGGCAATGGGCAGCTTAGGTTTTTTTAAGACTTAGGCTTTTTTATTTTGGGGGGTTGGTTGGAGGGGTTTACTGTTAGGGGGACTTTGTAATTTTTAGGTAAAAGAGCTGTTTAACTTAGGGCAATGTCCTACAAAAGGCTCTTTTAAGGGCTATTGGTAGTTTATTGTTAGGTTAGGGGGTGTTTTTATTTTGGGGGGCTTTTTTGTTTTTATAGGGCTATTAGATTAAGTGTAATTTTTATTATTTTGGATAATTTCGTTTATTATTTTTTGTAATGTTAGATTTTTTTATTTTTATTAATAGTTGGCTAGATTACGAGTTGTGCGTTAGGCTGAAAAAGCAGCGTTAACAGGTCCTAACGCTGCTTTTTCACTACCGCTGCTATTACGAGTCTTGCAGGTTTAGGGGTACCGCACACTTCTTTGGCCTTACCGCAAAACGACTTACGTAAACTTCGTAAACCCTTTTTTCTATCGGACTTCCATAGCGCTGGTATTACGAGTCTGTCCTGGAAGCCAAAAAGTGAGAGGTACACCCTCTACCTCCAAGAGCCCTAACGCATTTTAAAGTCAGTAGTTAAGAGTTTTATGGTACAACGCCGTATCATAAAACTCATAACTAAAGTGCTAAAAAGTACACTAACACCCATAAACTACCTATTAACCCCTAAACCGAGGTCCTCCCGCATCGCAAACACTATAATAAAATGTTTAATCCCTAATCTGCCGCTCCGGACATCGCCCCGCCACTAGAATAAACATATTAACCCCTTAACCGCTGCACTCCCACCTCAAACAGTAGTTAAATATTATTAACCCCTAATCTGCAGCCCCTAACATCGCCGCCACCAACATTATTCTTATTAACCCCTAATCTGCCGCTCCGGACACCGCCGCCACCTACATTATACTTATTAACACCTAATCTGCTGCCCCCAACATCGCCGACACCTACATTATATTTATTAACCCCTAATCTGCCGTCCCCAATGTTGCTGCAACCTACCTACACTTATTAACCCCTAATCTGCCGTCCCCAACGTCGCCGCCACTATAATAAACATATTAACCCCTAAACCGACGCACTCCCGCCTTGTAAACACTATTTAAATATTATTAACCCCTAATCTGCTGGCCCTAACATCGCCGCCACCTACCTACATTTATTAACCTCTAATCTGCCGCCCCAATGTCGCCGCCACTATACTAAATGTATTAACCCCTAAACCTAAGTCTAACCCTAACCCTAACACCCCCTAACTTAAATATAATTACAATAAAGCTAAATAAATATTAATATTATTAATAACAATAAATCTAAATAAATATTATTACCTAAATAATTCCTATTTAAAACTAAATACTTACCTATAAAATAAACCCTAAGCTAGCTACAATATAACTAATAGTTACATTGTAGCTATCTTAGGGTTTATTTTTATTTTACAGGCAAGTTTGTATTTATTTTAACTAGGTAGAATAGTTATTAAATAGTTATTAACTATTTAATATCTACCTAGCTAAAATAAATACAAAAGTACCTGTAAAGTAAAACCTAACCTAAGTTACAATAACACCTAACACTACACTACAATGAAATAAATTAAATTAAAAACAATGAAATAAATTAAATTAAATAAGCAAAATTATGGGGGGCGGATCCAACTGCCGACATGGTCAAATGCATAATGCAGGAGCTCCAGCTATTTGATCCATTATTTGGAGCAAATTGATAATTTGCTATAATACTCAGGATTCATGTTTTAGACTTTACTAAGACTACCTTATTGTGGAGACAACGGCTTAAAATTTGGAGCCTGAGAGGTGAATTATGTTTGGATCTATGCACTTACAAACTGCCACGAGGGCGACATCTACTTCTATCATTAAGTAGATCTTAGAAGCTGACATGATCTATATTACAGCTCCCTGTGCCTAAACGGCCGCATATATCCTAACCTGGCTTATGGGGACACGCTGCATGTGCCATTGGGGACTGATCACCACATATGGGATATTGTGTCTCATAGGGGAATATGGCGACTATAAATGACTGGGGAACAAAGATCCTACAGCTTTTGGAGATCTCCTTCCAACAATTAGAGTTGCGGATAATTGGGGCTCTAAGCGACACAATACCTAGCCAGCTATCTCATACCCAAGCTATCGAAGAGCTAGGGGAACCTGGAATTTTGGACCCCATATTAGCCGCAACCGCTGATATACATATAGGAGTAGCAGATGGCTCACTCCATGCTACGGAGGAGAACAGACTGATGGTGCCACAGTTATCGTTGAGAACGGGAAATGAGAGCACTTCTCCAAAGCCCATTCAGGGAAACTTCCACTCATCTGGCTGTGATATTTCTAGTTTCCAAACCGCAACACTTCAGCCTGCTTAGTCCCCACATATCTTACAGGGGTTCCAAAGCTATGGAATCTTGCAGCTGCAGATCGCCTGTACTTCACAGATCACCTCCAGAGACCGATCCACTGGAGTCTAGAGAGAAGCATACCACAATGGAGAGATAAAAAACACAGAGATGTGGAGTGGGCTAGAAAAGGGAAAAAACGAGGATATCTGTTATTAAGGAGTCCCCTAGGCTTCCATGGGACCTTGGGCCTAGATATCCACTTTCCAAGACATATTAACTACACATTGGGACAATAAACATACCTGGAGATTGTGGGAGAGAGACATAGCCAAATTCATATTGGAACTGTCACAATAACTTTTTCTTTTCTTTAAGGTTAACGATATTAGACCCCATGTGGATGTACCTGTATCACTAACTTAAAACCCCAACTGACCAGCTCTTATATCTACTTAAAGGACCTTTCCAGGATGACCACTAGCTAGATGACTACCACGCTATACGTTTTATATGGGACGAATATATACTATCCTTAACATATCTAAATAACCATACGTGAGCAATTTAAAAAATCTATACTCCTCTCTTGCCTAAGTTATAATTGAACTAGTGAGCTTTACTTCACCCATTCCCAGGGAGCCTTTCCATCTAATAATAATATTTATTAAACTATTCAGAATACCCACTGCACTGAAATAGAATGCTACTACATGTTTTATTTTGAAATGTTAAAATAATATGCTGAGCCTGTTTGGCTCTTTGTTCCTTTTATGTATTTGTATACATGTTTATATTTGTTCTATAATTTCTCAGGGCTGCACTAATATGACAACCAATGGACCTGATCACATGGATTTTGAGAAATATTATTTGTGATGTCATTCATCATTTGTTTATTGGTTATATGACATTTTTGTATTAATGTCAATGATTCGTTGCTTGAAAATAACATGTAATGTGCACTTTGACTTCTTACAATAAAGCTTTTTTGAAAACCAAAAGTATATTAATATAACAATTTTGTTTGTGCATAGCTAGGGAATGGGTAGTAAAGGCGTTATCTATCTTTTTAAACCATAACAATTTTAGTGTTGACTGTCCCTTTAATTACACTACATTGGTTAGAAAACCAGAGTCTGGGTGAAGAAAAACATAATTTATGCTTACCTGATAAATTTATTTCTCTTGTAGTGTAGTCAGTCCACGGGTCATCCATTACTTATGGAATATATCTCTTCCTAACAGGAAGCTGCAAGAGGATCACCCAAGCAGAGCTGCTATATAGCTCCTCCCCTCACATGTCATATTCAGTCATTCGACCAAAGCAGACGAGAAAGGAGAAACCATAGGGTGCAGTGGTGACTGGAGTTTAATTAAAATTTAGATCTGCCTTAAAGACAGGGCGGGCCGTGGACTGACTACACTACAAGAGAAATAAATTTATCAGGTAAGCATAAATTATGTTTTCTCTTGTTAAGTGTAGTCAGTCCACGGGTCATCCATTACTTATGGAATACCAATACCAAAGCTAAAGTACACGGATGAAGGGAGGGACAAGGCAGGAACATTAAACAGAAGGAACCACTGCCTGAAGTACGTTTCTCCCAAAAATAGCCTCCAAAGAAGCAAAAGTGTCAAATTTGTAAAATTTTGAAAAGGTGTGAAGCGAAGACCAAGTCGCGGCCTTGCAAATCTGTTCAACAGAGGCCTCATTTTTAAAGGCCCAGGTGGAAGCCACAGCTCTAGTAGAATGAGCTGTAATCCTTTCAGGAGGCTGCTGTCCAGCAGTCTCATAGGCTAAACGTATTATGCTACGAAGCCAAAAAGAGAGAGAGGTAGCCGAAGCCTTTTGACCTCTTCTCTGTCCAGAGTAAACGACAAACAGGGAAGAAGTTTGACGAAAATCTTTAGTTGCCTGCAAATAGAACTTCAGGGCACGGACTACGTCCAGATTATGCAAAAGTCGTTCCTTCTTTGAAGAAGGGTTAGGACACAGTGATGGAACAACAATCTCTTGATTGATATTCCTGTTAGTAACTACCTTAGGTAAGAACCCAGGTTTAGTACGCAGAACTACCTTGTCTGAATGAAAAATCAGATAAGGAGAATCACAATGTAAGGCAGATAACTCAGAGACTCTTCGAGCCGAGGAAATAGCCATCAAAAACAAAACCTTCCAAGATAACAGCTTGATATCAATGGAATGAAGGGGTTCAAATGGAACGCCTTGAAGAACATTAAGAACTAAGTTTAAGCTCCACGGCGGAGCAACAGTCTTAAACACAGGCTTAATCCTAGTTAAAGCCTGACAAAAAGCCTGAACGTCTGGAACTTCAGCCAGACGTTTGTGTAAAAGAATAGACAGAGCAGAAATCTGTCCCTTTAACGAACTAGCAGATAAGCCCTTTTCTAAACCCTCTTGTAGAAAGGACAATATCCTAGGAATCCTAACCTTACTCCATGAGTAACTCTTGGATTCGCACCAATATAAATATTTACGCCATATCTTATGGTAAATTTTTCTGGTAACAGGCTTCCTAGCCTGTATTAAGGTATCAATAACCGACTCCGAGAAGCCACGCTTTGATAGAATCAAGCGTTCAATCTCCATGCAGTCAGTCTCAGAGAAATTAGATTTGGATGGTTGAAAGGACCCTGAATTAGAAGGTCCTGTCTCAGAGGCAGAGACCACGGTGGACAGGACGACATGTCCACTAGGTCTGCATACCAGGTCCTGCGTGGCCACGCAGGCGCTATCAGAATCACCGAAGCTCTCTCCTGTTTGATCTTGGCAATCAAACGAGGAAGCATCGGGAACGGTGGAAACACATAAGCCATGTTGAAGACCCAAGGGGCTGTCAGAGCATCTATCAGCACCGCTCCCCGGTCCCTGGACCTGGATCCGTAACAAGGAAGCTTGGCGTTCTGACGAGACGCCATGAGATCCAGATCTGGTTTGCCCCAACGATGAATCAGTTGAGCAAAGACCTCCGGATGAAGTTCCCACTCCCCCGGATGAAAAGTCTGGCGACTTAGAAAATCCGCCTCCCAGTTCTCCACGCCTGGGATGTAAATCGCTGACAGGTGGCAAGAGTGAGACTCTGCCCAGCGAATTATCTTTGAGACTTCCAACATCGCTAGGGAACTTCTGGTTCCCCCTTGATGGTTGATGTAAGCCACAGTCGTGATGTTGTCCGACTGAAATCTGATGAACCTCAGAGTTGCTAACTGAGGCCAAGCTAGGAGAGCATTGAATATTGCTCTTAATTCCAGAATATTTATTGGGAGGAGTTTCTCCTCCTGAGTCCATAATCCCTGAGCTTTCAGGGAGTTCCAGACTGCGCCCCAGCCTAGAAGGCTGGCGTCTGTTGTTACAATCGTCCAATCTGGCCTGCGAAAGGTCATCCCCTTGGACAGATGTGGCCGAGAAAGCCACCATAGAAGAGAATCTCTGGTCTCTTGATCCAGATTTAGTAGGGGGGACAAATCTGAGTAATCCCCGTTCCACTGACTTAGCATGCACAATTGCAGCGGTCTGAGATGCAGGCGCGCAAATGGTACTATGTCCATTGCCGCTACCATTAAGCCGATTACTTCCATGCACTGAGCTACTGACGGGTGTGGAATGGAATGAAGGACACGGCAAGCATTTAGAAGTTTTAATAACCTGGCCTCTGTCAGGTAAATTTTCATCTCTACAGAATCTATAAGAGTCCCTGGAAAGGGAACTCTTGTAAGTGGTAATAGAGAACTCTTTTCCACGTTCACCTTCCACCCATGCGACCTCAGAAATGCCAGAACTATCTCTGTATGAGACTTGGCAGTTTGAAAACTTGACGCTTGTATCAGAATGTCGTCTAGGTACGGAGTCACCGCTATGCCTCGCGGTCTTAGTACCGCCAGAAGTGAGCCCAGAACTTTTGTAAAGATTCTTGGAGCCGTAGCTAATCCGAAGGGAAGAGCTACAAACTGGTAATGCCTGTCTAGGAAAGCAAATCTTAGGTACCGATAATGATCCTTGTGAATCGGTATGTGAAGGTAGGCATCCTTTAAGTCCACTGTGGTCATGTACTGACCCTCTTGGATCATGGGAAGGATGGTTCGAATAGTTTCCATTTTGAATGATGGAACTCTTAGAAATTTGTTTAGGATTTTTAAGTCCAAGATTGGTCTGAAGGTTCCCTCTTTCTTGGGAACCACAAATAGATTTGAGTAGAATCCCTGCCCGTGTTCCGACCGCGGAACTGGGTGGATCACCCCCATTAGTAAGAGGTCTTGTACACAGCGTAGAAACGCCTCTTTCTTTATTTGGTTTGCTTATAACCTTGAAAGATGAAATCTCCCTCGTGGAGGAGAAGTTTTGAAGTCCAGGAGATATCCCTGAGATATGATCTCCAACGCCCAGGGATCCTGGACATCTCTTGCCCAAGCCTGGGCGAAGAGAGAAAGTCTGCCCCCCACTAGATCCGTTTCCAGATATGGGGGCCCTCTCTTCATGCTGTCTTGGGGGCAGCAGCAGGTTTCTTGGCCTGCTTGCCCTTGTTCCAGGACTGGTTAACTTTCCAGCCCTGCCTGTAACGAGCAACAGCTCCTTCCTGTTTTGGAGCGGAGGAAGTTGATGCTGCTCCTGTCTTGAAGTTACGAAAGGCACGAAAATTAGACTGTTTGGCCTTTGATTTGGCCTTGTCCTGAGGTAGAGCATGGACCTTACCTCCCGTAATGTCAGCTATAATTTCTTTCAAGCCGGGCCCGAATAAGGTCTGCCCTTTGAAAGGAATATTAAGCAATTTAGATTTAGAAGTCACGTCAGCTGACCAGGATTTAAGCCATAGCGCTCTGCGCGCTTGGATGGCCAAACCCGGAGTTCTTAGCCGTAAGTTTGGTTAAATGTACGACGGCATCAGAAACAAATGCGTTAGCTAGCTTAAGTGCTTTAAGCTTGTTCATAATTTCATCCAATGGAGCTGTGCGAATGGCCTCTTCCAGAGACTCAAACCAGAATGCTGCCGCAGCAGTGACAGGCGCAATGCATGCAAGGGGCTGTAAGATAAAACCTTGTTGAACAAACATTTTCTTAAGGTAACCCTCTAATTTCTTATCCATTGGATCTGAAAAGGCACAACTATCCTCCACCGGGATAGTGGTACGCTTAGCTAAAGTAGAAACTGTTCCCTCCACCTTAGGGAC
The DNA here is from genome assembly GCF_027579735.1 of Bombina bombina. Taxonomy (NCBI): domain Eukaryota; kingdom Metazoa; phylum Chordata; class Amphibia; order Anura; family Bombinatoridae; genus Bombina; species Bombina bombina. The sequence goes on from NC_069500.1 coordinate 1,380,576,886, forward strand.
CGTCTGCCATAAGTCTCGTGTGGTGGCGTCTATAGGAAACATTTTCCTAAATATGGGAGGAGGGGAAAAAGGCACACCAGGTCTATCCCACTCCTTGCTAATAATCTCTGTAAGCCTTTTAGGTATAGGAAACACGTCAGTACACACCGGTACCGCATAGTATCTATCCAACCTACATAATTTTTCTGGAATTGCAACCGTGTTACAATCATTCAGAGCCGCTAATACCTCCCCTAGCAATATGCGGAGGTTCTCAAGCTTAAATTTAAAATTAGAAATCTCTGAATCCAGTCTCCCTGGATCAGATCCGTCACCCACAGAATGAAGCTCTCCGTCTTCACGTTCTGCAAACTGTGACGCAGTATCTGACATGGCTCTCACCTCATCCGCGCGCTCTACCCTTAACCCAGAGCTATCGCGCTTGCCTCTTAATTCTGGCAATTTAGATAATACTTCTGTCATAACAGTAGCCATGTCTTGCAAAGTGATTTGTAAGGGCCTCCCTGATGTACTTGGCGCCACAAAATCACGCACCTCCTGAGCGGGAGGCGAAGGTACTGACACGTGAGGAGAGTTAGTCGGCATAACTTCCCCCTTGTTGTCTGGTGATAATTTCTTTACATGTAAAGATTGACTTTTATTTAAAGTAGAATCAATGCAATTAGTACACAAATTTCTATTGGGTTCCACATTGGCCTTTAAACATAGTGAACAAAGAGATTCATCTGTGTCAGACATGTTTAAACAGACTAGCAATAAGACTAGCAAGCTTGGAAATACTTTTCTAAATAAATTTACAAGCAATATAAAAAGCGCTACTGTGCCTTTAAGAAGCACAAAAAGCTGTCACAGTTGAAATAACAATGAACCAAAATAGTTATAGCAACCAATTTTTCACAGTAAATGTATTAAGTTAGCAAAGGATTGCACCCACCAGCAAATGGATGATTAACTCCTTAATACCCAAAAACGGATAACAATTTAATAATTAACGTTTTTCTCACAGTCAAAACACACTGTTACAGGTCTGCTGTGACTGATTATCTCCCTCAAAATGAATTTTGAAGACCCCTGAGCTCTCTAGAGACGATCTGGATCATGGAAGATGAAGTAGACAGATTGTGACTGAATTTTTACTACGCAAAAAAGCGCTAAAATAGGCCCCTCCCACTCATATTACAACAGTGGGAAAGCTCAGAAAACTGTTTCTATGCAGAAAACAAAGATGGCCATGTGGTAAAAATCATGCCCCAATAAGTTTTATCACCAAGTACCTCACAAAAAACGAATAACATGCCAGTAAACGTTTTAAACATACATTTGAAAAGTTATGAATTGTTATTAATAAGCCTGCTACCAGTCACTTTTACTGCAGTTAAGGCTCATACATTATTTCAGTATTAACAGTATTTTCAGAGTCAATTCCATTCCTTAGAAAAATACATTCAGTGTACACACACTCATCAGCCTAATACCAGTCGCTATCACTGCATTTAAGGCTGAACTTACTTTACATTGGTATCAGCAGTATTTTCTCAGTCAATTCCATTCCTCAGAAAAATAATTACTGCACATACCTCATTTGCAGGGGGGCCCTGCATGCTATTCCCCTTCTCTGAAGTTACCTCACTCCTCAGATGAGAACAGCCAGTGGATCTTAGTTACGTCTGCTAAGATCATAGAAAACGCAGGCAGATTCTTCTTCTAATGCTGCCTGAGAATAAACAGCACACTCCGGTGCCATTTAAAATAACAAACTTTTGATTGTAGAAATAAACTAAGTTAAAAAACACCACAGACCTCTCACAGCGACCTATCTTTAGTTAGGCTGCAAGAGAATGACTGAATATGACATGTGAGGGGAGGAGCTATATAGCAGCTCTGCTTGGGTGATCCTCTTGCAGCTTCCTGTTAGGAAGAGATATATTCCATAAGTAATGGATGACCCGTGGACTGACTACACTTAACAAGAGAAAAATAAACAACAGATAAGAAGGTTTTGAGGATAAAGCTGATTTGAGTTGATTAAGTTGAAAAATAAAGCATGTTGATAATATGGGTGCCAGGTTGAGCAAAAAATGTGATAATAAGGCTCAAAAGTGGAACATTTGATGATTGCATCTCAAGAAGTAATAAGGGGTAGTAATGAAGGACAAAGCTGATCCAAGAATTTTAATTATTCCTAATGCTGCTTTGGGTTTAGCGCATTGGATCCATCGCAGTGTCGGATTAGTGCGCAATCAATAACTAATAGGTTTTTTTGTAGCGCGCTTCATAGAAGTCTATGGGGAGAGTAAGTTAACATGATCGCTATATCTGAAGTCCTGAAGTTAGCCCACCTGAGTCTTTCACTCGCAAGCTTACCTTTTAATTTTAACTTGTGCTAATGCGGGCTCACTCATTTTTTACTTTGAGCACAGTTAGCATGTAAGCGAAAACAAAAATTAGCGTGCCACTTGTAATCTGGCCCATAGTCTTAATAACCAATAGTCACATATTAATCTAATTAAAATAACTGCTTCCATGGTAGATGCACTTTTGGCTTTTTTTGTTTTCCGTTTTTCTTTTTTTTTTTTTAAATAGAAGTAGCTGTTATAGCAATTTTGTTCTCTAACTTTAAAGCGAGAATGTCAGCCGCTCTGGAATAAATCCGGGATGTAACCCAACTGCTAGCGTGAATTGAAAGCACACGCTAGCACACTGAGAAATATCCAGGACGTGACCCACTCAGGAAGCAGATTAGAAGATAACTAAAATGAATATTGTTCCAGAATGCAGGAAAGCCACAAAGGATAAAACGTCCCTTTAAGCAGTACAAAGAACAAAAAGGAAATGCTCTTACTTGAAGCTTCTGAAAAAAGGTCCTCTTTAGCAGGCTTGTAAAACAAAGGAAAAGTTCTCTTTTGCAGCTTGTAAAAGTAAAAGTCCCTTTTAAGCAGGTGTATAAAAAACAGAAAGGCAAAGTTCTCTTTTGCAGCTTGTAAAAGTAAATGTCCCTTTTTAGCAGGTTTAGAACAAACAGAATGGCAAAGTTTCCTTGTACAGCTTGTAAAAGTAAAAATGTCCCTTTAAGCAGGTTTATAACAGACAGAAAGGCAAAGTTCTCTTTTGCAGCTTGTAAAAGTAAAATGTCCCTTTAAGCAGGTTTATAACAGACAGAAAGGCAAAGTTCTCTTTTGCAGCTTGTAAAAGTAAAATGTCCCTTTAAGCAGGTTTTATTTATCAAAGAATAGGTTTAAAGATAAAGGCAAAAGCAAGGTCAGGCAGGCAGAAGTCGGCATCCAAATATCAGCAAAAGGTAGAGGCAAAAGACAAGGTCAGGCAAGCAGTAGTCGGCATCCAAGTATCAGCAAAAGGGTAAAGGCTACAGGCAAGGTCAGGCAGGCAGAAGTCAACATCCAAATATCAGCAAGTAGGGTTTAGGCATGAGGCTTGGTCAGGCAGGCAGAAGTCGGTACACAAAAGAACAGAATTGTTACGGTACTCACACTCCAAAGGGAAACAAACAAACGGGCCCCGATTCAGATCTCCCGCCGTGGTTTAAAGGCAGGAGCGTAACCGTCATCAGAGGGGTGTGTCGAGAAAGCGTCATGTTGCTAAGCAACATGACGTCAGACACACAGAGAAGTTCCGGGAGCCGCGGCGACACGGCGATGAACGGAGGTAATCATGACAGCACCCCCCTCCTCAAGGACCCCTCCGGGGGACAGGACCAGGTCTATCAGGATGAGTCTTGTGGAAGGTCTTGACCAAAATAGGAGCATTTACTTGATGAGCAGGTTCCCAAGAACGTTCCGTGACTGGATAACCCTTCCAATGAATGAGATAATACAATTTCTTGCCCCGCAACTTGGAATCTAGAATATGGCTGATCTCAAACTCAGGGTGTCCATGCACCAATAACGGTGGAGGTTTGGAAAAAGGCTTAGAATACCTGTTAATCATCACAGGTTTTAAAAGAGAAACATGGAATACCGGATGGACTTTGAGAGACTTGGGTAAAGCCACCCGATAAGCAGTGGAACACACCTGACCCAGTATTCGGAAAGGACCCACATATCGTGGTCCCAATTTGTTAGAAGGTTGTTTCAGGCGAAGAAATCGAGAGGAAATCCAAACTTTATCACCAGGGCGATATTTGGGAGCCTTCTTCCGTCGAAGGTCTGAAAAGAACTTGTATCGTCTAGAAGTTACAGAAAGAATACAATGTATCTTCTGCCAATGTCGAGTTAATCTTCGGGCTGTAAGATCAGAAGCAGGATTCACTGTGGAGGAAGTATGCAAAGGGAATGTTCTAGGCTGATATCCGTAAGCTGCATGAAAAGGAGAAGTCTGAAGGGAGGAATTGTACCGGGCATTATGAGCCAATTCAGCCAAAGGAAGGTAAGAAGTCCAGTTAGAGTGATAATGATCCACATAATGTCTAAGATATGTTTCAAGACACTGGTTTACTCTTTCAGTCTGACCGTTCGATTGTGGGTGGTGAGAAGTAGAGAGAGATATAGTAGTTCCAAAATGTTTACAAAGTGACCTCCAAAATCTAGAAACAAATTGTACCCCTCTATCTGAAACAATATCTAGAGGAAATCCATGGATTCTTACAATATGTAAAATAAAAAGTTCAGAGAGTCTTTTGGCAGATGGTAATCCTGGCAAGGGTACAAAATGAGCAGTCTTAGTGAACCTGTCGACCACCACCCAGATAGTATTGTTCCCAGTGGACAAGGGAAGATCGGTAATAAAGTCCATGGATACATGAGTCCAAGGCTGGTGAGGTATAGGCAATGGTTGGAGTAATCCTGAAGGAAGTTGGCGTGGAGTTTTGTTCATGGCACATTGTGTGCATACTGAGACGTAATCCTTCACATCTTGAGAGAGTGTAGGCCACCAGACATGTTGTTTGAGGTTTCGAGTGGTAATACTGATGCCAGGATGTCCAGAAAGGGGACTATCATGAGCCCAAAATAAAATCTTGGAACAAAGGCGTTCAGGAACAAAGAGTAAACCATCGGGAGGTTTACAGGACAAAGGAAGATGCTCTTGAGCGGACTGTAATTCTTGTAACCAAGAAGTTGTTAACTGGGCAATGACTTCATGAGGTTGGAGAATGGTACCAGACTCAGGAACTGGGGTATCTTGAAATTGTCTGGAAAGGGCGTCTGCTTTAATATTTTTTGAACCAGGTATGTAAGACAAATTATAGTGAAACCGAGAGAAGAATAATGACCAGCGTGCTTGCCTGGAATTTAATCGTTTGGCTGTTTGGAGATACAGAAGGTTCTTATGATCAGTAAGTATAGTAAATGGCAAAGAAGTACCTTCCAGCCAATGTCTCCATTCATCCAATGCCATTTTGATGGCAAGCAACTCTTTATTCCCTACGTCATAGTTAAATTCGGAAGGAGTGAATTTTTTAGAGAAAAAAGCAACAGGATGAATCCTTCCAGTCTCTGGTATTCGTTGAGACAGAACAGCTCCAGCAGCAACAGAGGAAGCATCCACCTCCAGAATAAATTGAAACTCAGGATTTGGATGACGAAGGATAGGAGCTGAGGAAAAAGCTTCTTTGAGAGATTCAAAAGCTTCTATAGCCTCAGACGGCCATACTTTACAGTTTTGTCCTTTTCTAGTGAGAGAAGTAAGAGGAGAAGTAATAGTAGCAAAATTCTTGATGAACTTTCTGTAATAATTGGCGAAGCCTAGGAAACGTTGTAAAGCCTTCAAAGAATCAGGTCTAGGCCAATCCAAAATGGCAGACAGTTTAGTAGGGTCCATTTCGAATCCAGATGCCGATATTACATAACCCAGAAAGGGTATGGATTTTTGATGGAAAGAACATTTCTCCAGTTTAGCAAACAGATGGAATTCTCTTAAACGTTGAAGTACTTTCTTGACGTGGTGCACATGATCTTGGTGGTTCTGAGAAAAAATTAAGATGTCGTCCAGGTATATGATAACAAAGATATTCAAAAAATCACGAAAGATCTCGTTTACAAAATGCTGGAAAACCGCCGGAGCATTGCATAGCCCGAAGGGCATGACCAAATATTCATAATGCCCAAATCGAGTGTTAAAGGCAGTCTTCCACTCATCTCCTTTGCGTATACGGATCAAGTTGTATGCACCACGTAGGTCGAGTTTGGTGAAAATGGTGGCTCCCTGAAGATAAGTAAAAAGTTCAGGAATAAGGGGCAGAGGATAACTGTTTTTGATGGTAATCTGATTCAATCCTCGATAATCAATACAGGGTCTTAATCCGCCATCCTTTTTTCCCACAAAAAAGAAACCAGCCCCTACAGGGGAAGAGGAGGGCCGAATAAATCCTCTAGCCAGATTGTCTTTTATATATTCTTCCAGAGCCATGTTTTCTGGTTTAGAAAGTGGATATGTCTTGCCTCGAGGATAGGCAGCCCCAGGAAGGAGATCAATGGGACAATCAAAAGGGCGATGAGGAGGAAGACGTTCAGCTTCTTTTTTGGAGAAAACATCCACAAAGTCATGATAATGCATAGGTAAGGATTCCGGAGTTTCAACTGTGAGAGCAATAGTGAGTGGTAACTTAGTAATCTTTTGAAGACATTTAGTCTGGCATGTAGATCCCCAGGAAGTGAGTTCACCGAAAGTCCAAGAAAAAATGGGATTGTGAATCTGGAGCCAGGGTAATCCCAAGATAATGGGAAATTGCGGAGTGGGAATGACATCAAAACAAATTGTCTCGGAATGAAGTATTCCTACGGTGAGGAGTAAGGGTTGAGTAGAAAACTGAATGTATCCAGAACCCAAAGGATCTCCACTGACCGTAGAGACTGAAATGGAATACTCCTTCTTTAGTAAGGGTATAGAATGAGTAGAGACAAATGTAGAGTCAATGAACACTCCTCCAGCACCAGAATCAATTAGAGCTTGGGTATAGATCTTCTTATGTCCAATTAGAAGAGTTACTGGAACAAAGAGTTTCTTGTATAGGGAATGACCACTATTTTGGCTTAACTCAGTTCCCTGGACTAGAGTTAAGCCCTGGCTTTTACTGGCCTAGTAGGACAATCCCTTAATAAATGCCCTTTAAGGCCACAGTACAAACATAAGCCAAGAGTCCGTCTTCTCAAGCGTTCAGTCTCAGTTAATTTTATACTTCCTACTTCCATGGGTTCAGCCTGATCAGTAGTAGGAGAGACTGGAGTGACTGGATTAGAAAAACGAGGAGCCAAACGAAAAGGAGTTCGAGGTGAAGTCCTCTGTGATCTATCCTTTTCTTGTTGGCGTTCACGAAACCTGGCGTCGAGACTGATACAGAGATTTATTAAGGCTTCTAAGGACTCTGGAAGTTCACGATACACCAATTCATCCTTGAGACGCTCAGAAAGTCCTTTACGGAAAGCGGCTCTGAGTGCTCCCTGATTCCAAGTGGTTTCAGAGGCAAGGGTGCGGAACTCAATAGCATATTGAGATACTGGTTGATTACCTTGACGTAAATCCAGGAGAGTAGCTTCAGCAGCGGATGACCTTCCAGGTTTATCGAATACGTTTGAGAACGTAGATAGAAATGTATCAACATCCAACAGTATAGGATCATTCTTTTCTAGCAAAGGTGATACCCAAGCCAAGGCTTTTCCTTTCATTAAGGAAATAAGAAATGTGATTCTAGAAGAGGGAGTAGCAAAAAGAGTAGGGCTATTTCGGAAATGAAGGCGGCATTGATTCAGAAAGCCTCTACATTCTTCAGGATTCCCATCATATTTATCCGGAAGAGGTATCCTGGGACTTAGTTGTACCTGAGACTGATTGTTAGGAATCGAAGGAGGTAATGCCTCAATCGGATTTGGATTGGGATTAGGATTGGGAGGTGCGGTAGCAACCAAATTTTGTAATAGAGCAGTAATTTGATCAAGTTTAGTGTCCAGAGACTGCAAGTGAGTGGCATGAGAACCCAAGAGCTGTCCCTGGTGAGCCACGGCCATAGATAATTCAGTGGGGTCCATTTTTATGGCCCGTTTGTAATGTCAGCCGCTCTGGAATCAATCCGGGATGTAACCCAACTGCTAGCGTGAATTGAAAGCACACGCTAGCACACTGAGAAATATCCAGGACGTGACCCACTCAGGAAGCAGATTAGAAGATAACTAAAATGAATATTGTTCCAGAATGCAGGAAAGCCACAAAGGATAAAATGTCCCTTTAAGCAGTACAAAGAACAAAAAGGAAATGCTCTTACTTGAAGCTTCTGAAAAAAGGTCCTCTTTAGCAGGCTTGTAAAACAAAGGAAAAGTTCTCTTTTGCAGCTTGTAAAAGTAAAAGTCCCTTTTAAGCAGGTGTATAAAAAACAGAAAGGCAAAGTTCTCTTTTGCAGCTTGTAAAAGTAAATGTCCCTTTTTAGCAGGTTTAGAACAAACAGAATGGCAAAGTTTCCTTGTACAGCTTGTAAAAGTAAAAATGTCCCTTTAAGCAGGTTTATAACAGACAGAAAGGCAAAGTTCTCTTTTGCAGCTTGTAAAAGTAAAATGTCCCTTTAAGCAGGTTTATAACAGACAGAAAGGCAAAGTTCTCTTTTGCAGCTTGTAAAAGTAAAATGTCCCTTTAAGCAGGTTTTATTTATCAAAGAATAGGTTTAAAGATAAAGGCAAAAGCAAGGTCAGGCAGGCAGAAGTCGGCATCCAAATATCAGCAAAAGGTAGAGGCAAAAGACAAGGTCAGGCAAGCAGTAGTCGGCATCCAAGTATCAGCAAAAGGGTAAAGGCTACAGGCAAGGTCAGGCAGGCAGAAGTCAACATCCAAATATCAGCAAGTAGGGTTTAGGCATGAGGCTTGGTCAGGCAGGCAGAAGTCGGTACACAAAAGAACAGAATTGTTACGGTACTCACACTCCAAAGGGAAACAAACAAACGGGCCCCGATTCAGATCTCCCGCCGTGGTTTAAAGGCAGGAGCGTAACCGTCATCAGAGGGGTGTGTCGAGAAAGCGTCATGTTGCTAAGCAACATGACGTCAGACACACAGAGAAGTTCCGGGAGCCGCGGCGACACGGCGATGAACGGAGGTAATCATGACAGAGAAAACCTGTCAGGGTATTATTTTTCACAGATAAGTTATATAGACAGCACATCTAATTAGACAGGCAGAAACTTAAAGGGACACTGTACCCAAAATTTTTCTTTTGTGATTAAAAATTGAGCATGACATTTTAAGCAACTTTCTAATTTACTCCTAGGGCTCCATTTATCATTGTTTGGAGAAATCCGACTTTCAGTTCTCCCAGAAGTTCTCCGCAGCTCGCCCTCTGTGAGGCGCACTTGTGCGCCAATATTTATCAAAAAACTGGTCGTATTATACCGCTGTTTTCCAAAGTCGAGATGCGGCGTGTTAATGATAAATCTCGACTATATTATTCGATATGCGCCTAATTTACCATTCCATCTTCGTAAAAAAGCGCATATTTTTGGTATTTTCCTTTTTTATTACTGGATTCTAATAGCCATCCTTTTTAATAATGTTATATAATTGGTTAAAACATTTATATTTGTAATATGAATTGAACAAATTTCTATATTATTATTCTTTTTGGGGGTTTTTTTACAAACCACAACCTTTTACTACTATTCCACGTTATTTTTAACAGATGGCTTACATATTACAAAGTCATTTTTTTTGGTTTATCTACTTTACACTCCGCATGCAGACGTTTTTCTACTATTCAACGTTATTTTTAACACATGTCTTACTTATTACAAAGTCATGTATTTTGGTTTCTCTACATTACACACCCCATACAGACCTTTTAGGCCTCCATTTATCATGATAAATGGAGCCCTTACTATTATTCCACGTTATTTTAACACGTCTTACATATTACAAAGTCCTTATTTTTTTGTTTATCTACTTTAGACACCCCATACAGACCTTTTACTATTATTCTACGTTATTTTAGCACATGTCTTACAAAGTCTTGTTTTTTTGTCTTTTGTTTAGCTATTTTAGACACCCCATGCAGACCTTTAACTATTATTCCTTTTGATTTTCAACACGTCTTTTATCTTTACCAAATAATTTGTTTTTCTCTACCTACTTTACACAACCCCTCTAGACATTTCACTACTATTCTTTTCAAATTAACGTCTTACATTGACCTAATCTTACCCTTTCATTGATAAGATGTTTCAATATATTACACATTAACAACAATTGTTTATATTTGTTAAATAATATATGCATTTATTCTGTATATAAAAAAATAAAAAAATGTTGCTAGCACATTCATAAATTTTTAATAACACATAAATGAAAAAGTTACATTTTTTCATATTTCAGCCTCATTTTCCTGACTGCTGAGTAACTGCTTATCAGTCCAGTTTCAGCTTTAAGCAGGACTTCAAGGAGCTCTTTTTTGCTTATTACAATTTTTTTCATCATCCGGAACTAAAAAATAAAAAATATATATATTTATATTAAACATATATTTTTATTCTTTTGAATAGCATTTATAGACATGAGAGTAAAAAAAATATCTGTCAATGGAATTACCAACAGCAATAACATATATTTATTCATAAATGCTATAACACTTACCCCAGTTATAATATTGAGGTGACTGAGAGTCTTCATCGTGCACCTCTAAGTTTCTTATATTTTGTTGAGTTTCTTCAAAAAACAAAATTTTGATTACAATGTATTGATAATGTAACTTTAAGATATATCTATCTTACACTATATTTTTCTCTCTATCTATGTTATCTTTCAATTAATTTTATTTCTATATTTATATCTGTCTTTTTTGATCTATATACATATATCTATCTGTCGATATATATATATATATTAATATATCTATATATATATATATATATATAAAAAACTATGTGTGTTTGTGTTTTTATATATATATATATATATATATATATATAAATATATATATATAAACACATAATCACATAAACACATTAAACTATATTTGTGTATTAAAAAAAAATATATACACATATTAATAAAATTGATATATATATATGTGTGTATATATATATATATATATGCATACATATCTATTGTTTTATATATATATATATATATATATATATATATATATATATAATGTTTGTAGAATATATATATCACCACAAAAAAATTAAAAAAAATCACCTGATGTTCCTGGATGAACCTCATCTTCTTCATGGCCCTCCTCGTCCTCTTGTTCCAAATGTTCTTCATCTTGCCAACTATGCATAGTATCCTCAATTTCTGACTCTGTAGGCTCTACATGTCCTAAAATTATTATTAAAAATAAATTTATATTTATATAAAATATATATGTTAAAGAAATGTCAAAGAAATTTTTTTTAAATTACCTGCAATGTTATCCATATCTTCTTCTCCTTGCTCATCCATTGGATTATTATTTGGAGTGCTATTATCTATAGCATTATAAAAAAAGTTAAAAGATAAATTTAGTTTAATACCTGGCTTAGAATGTTTTTTTTTTTTTTAAATTACAGTTACATTTTTTATACCTGTGTCTTGAGTCCTATCTTTATCCATAAAAACTGTGGGCAATGGGTCTGATTCCCCTTCAGAACTAGAATTGGTATCAATGGGAAGAAGGTACCTTGGAGCTCTTCTTCTTTTGACTATTAAATAATATAAAATACAAAATTTTTGAAAATATATTCTTAAAAATCCATACACACAAAAACTTTGTCTGAAAATCCTATAAAAACTTGATTCATTCACACTTTATCTTCAGTCAATGGTAATCTTTTAATCCTATTATTGTTTAACTTGTTTATCTTATTGAAACTATTTCAATTAAAAACTATACATTTTTAAAACTTAAGATTATATAATTAAACTATATTTCTATCTATATTGCTTACATTTTTTAAGATAACTCTTTATCAAAGTGCGCATTTTAGATTGCCTCCGGTACAAGTCGTTATATCTTTTCAGACATTGTTTCCTCGTTCGTTTTTGCCCAGATACTCTCCTTACTCTTTGCACCATTTCACAGAGAATTCGGTTTCTTGTGTCCTGGTCCAAAGTGAAAATCCCTTTCCTTTTTTTTGGAAAATATTTATCCATAGTATAAGAAATAATCAATAATTCTCCAATAGAGAACTTCTTGGATCGTGGCATTTTCTAAATATTATTCAATCTCTACTCACTGACGGGACTAATTTTGTGTTTTTAAATGCACAATTTTGTAAGCTAATACCTATTTTTACAAATAGCACTCAATTGGATACATATTTTGGCAAACATTATCAAAATTCGTATTTTTGTATACAACATGATGTTTTTTTTTATCCATTATAATAACAATGAAACATTGTATAGAACTGCGCCACAACAGCACTATTTTTTTGGCAACATTAACAAATGTTACATGTATCCGTTGATAAGGTGAAATAAAAGTAAAGATACATATAACAATGTAATGATATTTAAATTTAATATTGTTATTCATAACCAAATTATCTTTATTTACATGTAAAATTGTTATTAAAAACAAAAATGGAAATCCAGGTATTCCATATGAAATATAAACTGCGACATAGTGATCTTTCCAGAACATCATACAGTATACGCCCCTTTTCATCAACTACATTTAGATACTTTTTTGGAAACCGTTATAAAAGAAAACTTTATTTAGTTTGTATCAAAACTTTAGTTATTTTGTGCGCTCTTTTGTATCTCATTTTTACAATGGCATCTGCCCAAGCTGGAAAGACCAAAAGCGGGAGAAGTATCATGTTCACTCATCGGCAAAATTGTATTTTGGTCGAATCTGTTATCGAACACTACAATGAAATCATTGGGTACCAAGCCAGAACTGTAAACCCACAGAGAAAGAGAACAATTTGGACACAAATCAGTAGATCTGTTTCAGCTGAAGGAAGTTTTCCTAAGGATGTGCGGGCTTGTCGGAAGAGAGTAACTGATATTAGAAAAAACATAAAGAAAAAGGTTTGCAGGGAAAAGCAATCTGCCAAAGGAACCGGTGGAGGCCCTGGATATAGGGCCGAATTAACAGACTTTGAACAGATGCTTTATGCAAGGATGGGTGATGCCGTTGTGGTTGGCCTGGATGTCCCAGCAGACACTATGGATTTTAGAGGTAAGTTAAATGTAAACGACACCCAAATTTTGTTGTTCATGATTTAAAAAAAGAGAATGAAAAATTATATATTTTTATGATTGAAATCTATTATGTAATTATTTCGATTCAATAGATATTCCTTTATGGAAAGTATATGTAGATATGCTCACTATCTCTTTAATTTTGTAGATTTCTGCTATTGGATCTTAAAATTGTGATTAGTTTACATTTTTATTTGAAAAATAAGGATTATGGAGAAAATGGAGGCATGAACTATAATAAAAGTAGTATGAGAATAGTACTAGAGAGCGCAGGAAGATACACCAAACTCCTAAAAATACCTATGGGTCCCCAACTAGGTAGCAGAAATGAACATATGAGTGAAAAAATAGAAAGGAGCGCTAAAAGCTAAAGGTGCTAAATGTATTGATGTGATATTTATTAGAAAAAGAAATAAACAAATTAGATGTATGTCTAAAGAAACATAGATTTATTCACATTAGGTGATATAAAATTGTAAAAACGGACGTCTCCGTAAATAAAAACAATTTCTACAATAAAGTTGCCATCATTTGATATAAGAAAAGACTTGCAATATAAAGTTCAGTCCAAATCCGCACTTAACTTTTAAATCGGGAGTTGGTTTGTTAGCAAGGCAGGGGCTTACCCAAACGAGTGCACAGTCAGTCTGCTCCGTGATTCGTTGTACGGCCGTAATGACGTCACTATTGGGGGCGCTGTCTTGAAAACACTTACTGATTGGTGTAAATGCGATGTTAGTAGGTTACACTGTTTCTTGGCTTCTTTTGCTCCAATACAGCGTTCAAATGAAGAGAATGATCCTGCACTTAGTGCCAAATAGCACGCAGGATAACCAATCCAAAAGTGTGGTATCAAGTGGTGTCCAGAGATGACCCGTTACAGGTCTAGTGGCAAGTTGGAAATGGCTAACAGTGTTAGCAGGTAGCTTTGGTTTATCCCAAATCCAAGGACGTAGTAGGAGTAATGTCCAGAAATGACCCGTTACGGTCTAGTGGTAAAATCAGAAATGGCTAACAGTGTTAGCAGTATGGCTCACTTTTAAATGGCAAGTGTTAGCTTAGGTGTAGTTGCAGTACATCAACGCGTTTCTCCCTCTGCAGGGCTTTTTCAAGACAGCGCCCCCAATAGTGACGTCATTACGGCCGTACAACGAATCACGGAGCAGACTGACTGTGCACTCGTTTGGGTAAGCCCCTGCCTTGCTAACAAACCAACTCCCGATTTAAAAGTTAAGTGCGGATTTGGACTGAACTTTATATTGCAAGTCTTTTCTTATATCAAATGATGGCAACTTTATTGTAGAAATTGTTTTTATTTACGGAGACATCCGTTTTTACAATTTTATATCACCTAATGTGAATAAATCTATGTTTCTTTAGACATACATCTAATTTGTTTATTTCTTTTTCTAATAAATATCACATCAATACATTTAGCACCTTTAGCTTTTAGCGCTCCTTTCTATTTTTTCACTATAATAAAAGTAATCTAGTCAGTTTTATAACTATCTATTGTCTATCTAAATCTATCTAAATATTTGAAATTGTGTTTTTATCTATAATTATTCAAATTTAATACAAGTATATTTATATTATTTAGAGCAAGAAGATGAGGGACGTCAGGAAGAGGAGATTGATGCACAAGAGGATCAACCTTTGGAAAATGAATTCACCTCACAAGACCAAGAACCCTCCACATCCACAGTACAAAGAGAAGAAGGGGAGAGTAAGTGATTTGTAAAAAAACAACCAATAGTTGTTATATATTTTAATAACAATTAACAACCAGATGAGCACTGATGATAACTTGTGGGCTAATGTATATTTTGATTGTATAAATCGATGCTGTTGATATTCTAATATTATTTTTATGTTGTTGTAGGTGTTCATGCATTACTACAAACCATGCAGGACAATTCTATATTATTATTCGAGGGTAGGTTGTCTTCTAATTGTCATGTTAATTTTTTGTTTTTTTATGAATGTAACCTATTAATAATACATATTTTCCATGTCATACAGAAGATCAGGTTGAAATCAATTTGGAACCTCTGGTTGAGGATTCTGTATGTCCAGAAGATGAGGATGAGACTCAGATTGAGGGACACACATCAGAGGGACCAACACCACCAAATCTAGAAACTCCTCAGAATATCATGGTCAATGACTCTGAGGAAGATGAAAGACCAGAACAATTGATAAACCCAGAAGATGTCACAGGCAGGGGAAATGATATACAAAACCTCACAGACATGGCATTGGGGTTCAGGAATGAGCAAAGTGCATTTTTTAAAGAACTGATCAGATTACAAGAAGAAAGAAATGCAATTTTAAAAGCTGATTCAGAATTTAAGAGGGATTATTCCAAAAAGAAATTAGAAATTTTGAATCGAAGATTTCCTACTCAATAATTAATTATTAATATTTCTTGTTTTTGCACTTTAATGTTCAAATTGTTTTCATGTTGAAAAGTTAAACACTAGAATTTGGTTACAGTTTAAGTTATTTTTGAAAAAATGTTACATGCTTCCAAAGTGTTCAAGTATTTGTTATTACAATAAAAATGTTATTTAAAATTAAAAAAACAATTAAGGCTGTTTGTTTGTTCAAAAAAATGTATTAAAAGAATAAAAACTAAATTGTTTTATTAACAAATAAACACAACTTTTTTTTCCATCTGTCTGATTATAAAACAGTAGTGAGGATTATTATTGTCCAATTTTCAAACAACTCCTGTGTTATCCGTGGTTTCTGTAATACAATGTTAAAAGATAATTAGAAATTCAGAAATATAATACTAATTCTTTGCCCCCCCCCCCAAAAAAAAAATAATAACTTACATGAAAAATATCTCTCAATAATTTCCATACGGTTTTGAACACCGGCCCTAGTAGTGTGCCTGTTTAATATGTGTTTGGGGACATAGATGTCATCTGGTTGATCCTCAAGACACAAATCATCTTGGTTACCTTGAGATATTGCAATATTATGTAACATGCAGCATACTAAAATAATGTCATTGCACTTCTCTGGTGAGTATTGCAAGTCTTCCCCTGACCTGTCCAACACACGAAATCTCATCTTCAACACACCGGAGGTTCTCTCAATAGCACTTCTTGTACTACGGTGTGACTCGTTGAATTTGATCTCTGCACGTGTATGGGGCGATGGTACTGGTGTCAAGAAGCCAAGGCCTACACGGATAACCACTGTCACCTACAAATAAAAAAATAAAAAAAAATATTACATTGGAATAACAATCTATATGCACTTTTAGCAATACAGAAATTAATGAAATAAATAATAACATAAATGAAAAGATCATAAAATTAATTTTCACAAAAAAAAAGGTCTAAAGTGTATATACATCTAACTACAAATCTATGTCCTTCAAAGTTGAAAACCAAAATTAAACATAAAAACAATAACACCAAAAAATATAAAGTTAAACTCACCCAATAGCCAACCATGGGGCATGTCTCCACGTTCAAACAATGTAAATAATGCTGATTGTTTGAGGATATGGTAATCGTGGCAGGAACCTGGAAATCCTGAACGCACAGCCCAAATTTTTAGGTTGGCATCACAAACAGCCTGAACATTCAGTGAATGGAAGCTTTTTCTATTCCTGTATTGCTCCTCCCTTAAAGCTGGTGGTCTTAAAGCTATGTGGGTGCAATCAATTGCACCAAGAACATTAGGCATACCAGCTACTTGATAAAAGGATGCCTTAACTGTGTGCCATTCTTGCACATTCCTGGGTACAAAAATAAAATTCTTCAGATGTTTCAAAACTGCTTTTAAAACAATTCTTAGATGCCTGCAAAATGAAGGCTGGCTAATGCCCACCACAGCACTAGAGACTGCCTGAAATGAACCAGTTGACAAGAAATGCAAAACTGCTAATAATTTTAAAAGTCCAGGTATCGTCCTTTTTCTTCTTGTCCTAGGGTCTATGTCATTTTGGATCAGAGAGTAAAGATTTATAATACTCTTTCTATTTATACGAAATCCTTGCTTTATCTCCTTATCAGACAATGCCTGTAGTCCACACCGGGGTAAAAAAACTCTAGGCACTCTTTGGCGTCTCCGTATGGGCATATTACCATCAGCAAGACGATTTTCACGGCCCCTTGCCAAAGAAATAGCAGCCAACAGCAGAAAATATTCCATCTTCTCTCTCACAAAAAATGAAGTAAATGAAATGTTCTCCTCAGTGGATATGGAGAACTTTGGAGGGCGTAATTGTAGGAGAATATTAGGTTCTCCCATGGCGCAAAAAAGTGATAAATATGAAATTTGGCGATCTGTTAGTCGATTTGATGAAAATACGACCGAAAAAGCGCTGTTTTAAGCTTCAATCGGCGCACATGTGCGCCTTGGCGAGATAGAATAGAGTGGTCGGATTTTTCGGTCGAAAATCAGTTTTTTTGGTCGTATTTTGTTTTAATACATAGGAGAGAATTTACGCTGGCGTATTTATAGGCGTAAATGTGGGAGAATTGCAATGATAAATGGAGCCCCTATTATCACATTTTCTTCATTCTCTTGGTATCTTTATTTGAAATGCAAGAATGTAAGTTTAGATGCCGGCCCATTTTTGGTGAACAACCTGGGATGTCCTTGCTGATTGGTGGATAAATTCATCCACCAATAAAAAAGTGCTGTCCAGAGTACTGAAATAAAAAAAAACTTAGATGCCTTCTTTTTCAAATAATGATAGCAAGAGAACGAAGAAAAATTGATAATAGGAGTAAATTAGAAAGTTACTTAAAATTGCATGCTCTTTCTGAATTGCAAAAGAAAAAATTTGGGTTCAGTGTCCCTTTAAAAAACAAAAAAATCCCTATTCCCTCCTATCATTGGAGCTCTGTTCTTTTCCCCTATTATACAATTCCATAGAATTACAGAGGAAAGCATCTTTCTGGCATAATTATGAGCATTACGTTAGTGACCCTTCTCTGCGCCACTGTCGTGACTACAAGTATCCAAGGCACAATTCTGCTGCATGACTCCTCCCTGTAATGAGTGCATGGGTTAGAGAGCTGAGAGACTGGAACCAGTAGTGGCAGTGCAAGCTCAGCGCACCCTCTGACTTCTGACTCCATTCTCAATTTAAAAAAAATCATTGACAGTAAAGGAGCTTTTCTCACTTATTATAATAAAAAATACTTATATCATTGTAAACTTTTTATTCCTCCAGAATGTATATGTCATAGATTATAATTATCCAATATTAAATACATTAGCCATTCAAACTGAAAACCCAACCCCCCTCCTTTCCAAGGCTCAGTTCCTGTGGGCATCTAAGTGGAGCAATCCTTTCAGTAGGACTTTTAGTAGAGATGGTAGTTGTTTTCTCAAGGGATTAGGCTAAGTACCAGCTAAGCACCATTTTATATCTGTAGGGAACAATTGTTTCCTCAAGATATAGAATGTTTTATATTTGTATCCCCACTTCCCTCCATCAAATCTCTTTGGGAACTTGGCTTTGCTTTCTAATTTTATGAGACTTTCTTCTCTCAGGTGTTAATACAACTAATCCAATAGGAGGAAAAAAATCTTCATGGTACAAAGAGGAAGGGCCAGGGCCGTCTTTAACACAGGGCAAAAGGGGCAGCTGCCCAGGGTCCAGTCTTTGTTGAGGGGCCCAAGAGTCCTAAAAAAAAAAAATTGTTTTTTTTGGTTCATGCCAGACTGCTGATGTCATGTGATATGGGGGACACACACAGTCAGTCCTAATACTGTCACAGTCAAAAGTTCTCTGCTTATATTTATTTGTGAGAAACTGTGCCAGACCGTGCCGCTGTCATGTGACATGCCAAGCTAGTGCCATGTGCTGTTTAAGATGTGCACTGTGCAGCAATGAATGCTAAGCCTTAACTCGGCATCCAGCCAATCCCACTGCATCAGAAAAGATCCTGCTATGGTTACCACTGTTACGAGGTAACTGCTCTGGTGGTGGGGATTGTTTCTGGGTAGGGCTTACTGTAGGTGCATGCAGCAGAAAGCTGGAGCGGCAGGCACGTGAGGATTTGAGCATCTGTGCAGCTGCACACACTGCTCTCTTCAGTCTTGAGGCTGTGTGACTCATCTCACACTGTATCCATGCAGCCTTGGGCAGACAGCATCCAGTCTGCTGGTCCCCTTAGCCCTGCTCTTTCTGTTGTGGCCCTAAGATCAACTAACTGAAGTTCGTTAGGGGAACAGTGCTTTGTAGAAAGATGTCAGTGGGAAGAATAAGTAAGTGCACACATGCCGATCCCCCATGCAGCATTGTTTACTGCAGGGTGAGAGGGAACTTGTTCCTAGCAAAGAAGTGACATGTACTGCTGTGGCTGATGTATAGTGTCATACTGATACTTCACACATTAAGGTAAGGTTTATTTTTATAGTTTTTTTTTCACTCTGTCTCATATTTTACAGCTTCCCATAGTAGTTCTGCTGTTCCAGTCAGTAAACTTATATTTGTATGTACCTCCATGCTTCCTCCTCAGTCTTTACCTTGTTTTGCACCTGTTAACTGCCCTAAATCTCTTTAACCAGCTAACATCACACCAGAATCACATTTAAAAGCATATTAAATTATTTCCACAGTGGAGGAATTTATATATTTATTTACTTATTAGTACTGCTTAGGTCCAATTTCACATATTGCAATTTATTTCATTTTTTTTTAAATAATTACATTTTTTTTTATAAAAACAGAATTTATGTTTACCTGATAAATTTCTTTCTCCTACGGTGTATCCCGTCCACGGCTTCATCCTTACTTGTGGGATATTCTCAATCCCTACAGGAAGTGGTAAAGAGAGCACACAGCAGAGCTGTCCATATAGCTCCCCTCAGGCTCCGCCCCCCCAGTCATTCAACCGACGGTTAGGAGAAAAAGGAGAACCATAGGGTGCAGTGGTGACTGTAGTTTACAAAAAATAAATTTAAACCTGACCAAAATGCCAGGGTGGGCCGTGGACCGGATACACCGTAGGAGAAAGAAATTTATCAGGTAAACATAAATTCTGTTTTCTCCTACATTGGTGTATCCGGTCCACGGCTTCATCCTTACTTGTGGGAACCAATACCAAAGCTTTAGGACACGGATGAAGGGAGGGAACAAGTCAGGTAACCTAAACGGAAGGCACCACTGCTTGCAAAACCTTTCTCCCAAAAATAGCCTCCGAAGAAGCAAAAGTATCGAATTTGTAAAATATGGCAAACGTATGCAGTGAAGACCAAGTCACTGCCTTACAAATCTGTTCAACAGAAGCCTCATTCTTGAAAGCCCATGTGGAAGCCACAGCTCTAGTAGAGTGAGCTGTAATTCGTTCAGGAGGCTGCCTTCAAACAGTCTCATAAGCCAACCGGATGATGCTTTTCAGCCACATCAAGATTGTGTAACAGACGTTCCTTGTTAGAAACTGGATTAGGACACAGAGAAGGAACAACTATTTCCTGGTTGATATTCTTATTGGAAACCACTTTTGGAAGAAAACCAGGTTTGGTACGTAAAACGACCTTATCTGTATGAAACACCAGACAGGGTGAATTACACTGCAAAGCAGACAATTCAGAAACTCTTCTAGCAGAAGAAATAGCTACTAAAAACAAAACTTTTCAAGATAGTAACTTAATATCTATGGATTGTAGAGGTTCAAACGGAACCCCTTGAAGAACTGAAAGAACTAAATTTAGACTCCATGGAGGAGCCACAGGTCTGTAGACAGGCTTGATTCTGACTAAAGCCTGTACAATCGCCTGAATATCTGTCATGGCTGCCAGACGCTTGTGTAACAAAACAGACAGAGCAGATATCTGTCCCTTTAAAGAACTAGCTGACAGATCTTTCTCCAATCCTTCTTGGAGAAAAGATAGTATCCTTGGAATCCTAATCTTACTCCATGAGTAACCCTTGGATTCGCAACAGCAAAGATATTTCCGCCATATCTTATGGTAAATTTTCCTGGTGACAGGCTTTCTAGCCTGGATCAGAGTATCTATAACTGATTCTGAAAACCCACGCTTAGCTAGAATCAAGCGTTCAATCTCCAAGCAGTCAGTTGCAGAGAAAACTAGGTTTGGATGTTCGAATGGACCTTGAATTAGAAGGTCCTGCCTCAAAGGCAGCTTCCATGGTGGAACTGATGACATATTCACCAGGTCTGCATACCAAGTCCTGCGTGGCCACGCAGGAGCTATCAGAATTACCGAAGCCTTCTCCTGTTTGATCCTGGCTACTAGCCGGGGGAGAAGGGGAAACGGTGGAAAGACATAAGATAGATTGAACGACCAAGGCGCTACTAAGGCATCTACCAATGTCGCCTTGGGATCCCTGGACCTGGACCCGTAACATGTAACTTTGGAGTTCTGACGTAACGCCATCAGATCCAGATCTGGAATGCCCCATAGCTGGGTCAGCTGAGCAAAAACTTCCGGGTGGAGTTCCCACTCCCCCGGATGGAAAGTCTGACGACTCAGATAATCTGCTTCCCAGTTGTCCACTCCTGGGATATGAATTGCTGATAGATGGCAGGAGTGATCCTCTGCCCATTTGATGATCTTGGAAACCTCCCTCATCGCCAGGGAAATCTTTGTTCCCCCCTGATGATTGATGTACGCTACAGTCGTCATGTTGTCCGACTGAAATCTGATGAATTTGGCCTCCGCTAGTTGAGGCCATGCCTGGAGCGCATTGAATATCGCTCTCAATTCCAAAATGTTTATCGAGAGAAGAGATTCTTCCCGGGACCATAGACCTTGAGCCTTCAGGGACTTCCAGACCGCGCCCCAGCCTAAGAGGCTGGCGTTGGTCGTGACAATGATCCACTCCGGTCTTCGGAAAACTCATTCCCTGAGACAACCACCAGAGGAGTGAGTCTCTGGTTTGCTGGTCCATCTGAATCTGGGGAGACAAATCTGCATAATCCCCATTCCATTGTTTGAGCATGCACAGTTGCAATGGTCTTAAATGAATTCGAGCAAAAGGAACCACGTCCATTGCCGCAACCATTAGTCCTATTACCTCCATGCACTGAGCTATGGAGGGTTGAGGAATGGATTGAAGAACTCGACAAGTGTTCAAAAATTTTAATTTCCTGACCTCTGTCAGAAAGATTTTCATTTCTACCGAGTCTATTATTGTTCCCAGGAAGGGAACCCTTGTGAACGGGGACAGATAACTTTTTTCTATGTACACCTTCCACCCGTGAGACCTTAGAAAGGCTAGAACAATGTCCGTATGAGCCCTTGCTTTGTGAAAGGACGACGCTTGTATTAAAATGTCGTCTAGGTAAGGTGCTACTGCAATGCCCCTTGGCCTTAGCACCGCTAGAAGGGACCCTAGCACCTTTGTGAAAATTCTGGGAGCAGTGGCCAATCCAAAGGGAAGAGCCACGAACTGGTAATGCTTGTCCAGAAAGGTGAACCTTAGAAACTGATGGTGATCTTTGTGGATAGGAATATGCAGGTACGCATCCTTTAAGTCCACGATAGTCATATATTGACCCTCCTGGATCATTGGTAAAATTGTCCAAATGGTTTTTTGAATGATGGAACTCTGAGGAATTTTTTTAGGATATTTAAATCCAGAATTGGCCTGAAAGTTCCTTCCTTTTTGGGAACTACAAACAGGTTTGAGTAAAATCCCAGTCCTTGTTCTGCTGTTGGAACTGGGTTTATCACTTCCATTTTTAAAAGGTCTTCTACGCAATGTAAGAATGCCTGTCTCTTTATCTGGTCTAAAGATAAGCGAGACATGTGGAACCTTCCCCTTGGAGGAAGGTCCTTGAATTCTAGAAGATACCCCTGAGAGACAATTTCTAGTGCCCAGGGGTCCGGAACATCTCTTGCCCAGGCCTGAGCAAAGAGAGAAAGTCTGCCCCCTACTAGATCTGGTCCCGGATCGGGGGCTACCCCTTCATGCTGTCTTGGTAGCAGCAGCAGGCTTTTTGGCCTGTTTACCCTTGTTCCAGCCTTGCAATGGTTTCCATGCTGGTTTGAGCTGGGGTGCGTTACCCTCTTGCCTAGTAGCTGTAGAGGTAGAAGCCGGTCCGTTCCTGAAATTGCGAAAGGAACGAAAATTAGACTTATTTTTAGCTTTGAAAGGTCTATCCTGTGGAAGGGCATGGCCCTTTCCCCCAGTGATATCTGAAATAATTTCTTTCAACTCTGGCCCGAATAGGGTCTTACCCTTGAAAGGAATACTAAGCAATTTTGTTTTGGACGACACATCCGCCGACCACGATTTTAGCCAAAGCGCCCTACGCGCCACTATTTTTCGCCGCAGCTGCAGTGGTTACAGGATTAATGCAAGAAATTGGTTGAAGAAGAAAACCTTGTAATTTTTTATCCATAAGATCTTTGAAAGCGCAACTGTCTTCTATTGGTATAGTTGTGCGCTTAGCTAGCGTTGAAACTGCCCCCTCTACCTTAGGGACCGTCTGCCACGCGTCCCTTCTGGGGTCAACAATGGGGAACATTTTCTTAAATATAGGAGGGGGAACAAAAGGTACACCTGGCTTCTCCCATTCCTTATTCACTATATCCGCCACCCTCTTAGGTATCGGAAACGCATCAGTGTGTACTGGGACCTCTAAGAATTTATCCATTTTACACAATTTTTCTGGGACCACCAAAGGGTCACAATCATCAAGAGTAGCTAGGACCTCCTTAAGTAGAGCGCGGAGGTGTTCAAGCTTAAATTTAAATGCTATGGTATCAGGCTCTGCCTGCTGAGAAACTTTTCCTGTGTCAGAAATTTCTCCCTCAGACAGGCCCTCCCTCACCGCCAAGTCAGATTGATGTCAGGGCACTACAGATAAATTATCCTCTGTGTCTGCTTGCTCATTTTCTGTATTTAAAACTGAGCAATCACGCTTCATAGGAAAAGCTGGCAGTTTGGATAAAAATGCTGCGAGAGAATTATCCATTACTGCTGCTAACTGTTGCATAGTAATAGCAATTGGCGCGCTAGATGTACTGGGCATCGCTTGCGCGGGCATAGCTGGTGTAGACACAGAAGGAGAGGATAGTGAGCTATCCTCACTACCTTCAGCTAAAGAATCATCTTGGGCTATATCTTTAAGCGTGATTGTACGGTCCTTAAGCTGTTTGGACGCTATGGTACACTTCACACATAAATTTAATGGGGGAACCACCTTGGCCTTTGAACATACAGAACATAAGTTATCTGAAGGGTCAGACATGTTTGACAGACTTAAACAGATCTTCAATGCAATAAAACATAATTTATGCTTACCTGATAAATTTATTTCTATTGTAGTGTATCTTGTAGTGTATCCAGTCCACGGATCATCCATTACTTGTGGGATATATTCCCTTCCCAACAGGAAGTTGCAAGAGGATCACCCACAGCAGAGCTGCTATATAGCTCCTCTCCTCACATGTCATATCCAGTCATTCGACCGAAACAAGACAAGAAAGGAGAAACCATAGGGTGCAGTGGTGACTGTAGTTTAATTAAAAATTTAGACCTGCCTTAAAAAGACAGGGCGGGCCGTGGACTGGATACACTACAAGAGAAATAAATTTATCAGGTAAGCATAAATTATTTTTCTCTTGTTAAGTGTATCCAGTCCACGGATCATCCATTACTTGTGGGATACCAATACCAAAGCCTAAGTACACGGATGATGGGAGGGACAAGGCAGGAACTTAAACGGAAGGAACCACTGCCTGTAGAACCTTTCTCCCAAAAACAGACTTCGAAGAAGCAAAAGTGTCAAATTTGTAAAATTTTGAAAAAAGTGTGAAGCGAAGACCAAGTCGCAGCCTTGCAAATCTGTTCAACAGAGGCCTCATTCTTAAAGGCCCAGGTGGAAGCCACAGCTCTAGTAGAATGAGCTGTAATCCTTTCAGGGGGCTGCTGTCCAGCAGTCTCATAGGCTAAGCGTATTATGCTTCGAAGCCAAAAGGAGAGAGAGGTTGCCGAAGCTTTTTGACCTCTCCTCTGTCCAGAATAAACGACAAACAGGGCAGATGTTTGACGAAAATCTTTAGTTGCCTGCAAGTAGAACTTCAAGGCACGGACTACGTCCAGATTATGCAAAAGACGTTCCTTCTTTGAAGAAGGATTAGGGCACAATGATGGGACAACAATCTCTTGATTGATATTCCTGTTAGAAACCACCTTAGGTAAAAACCCAGGTTTAGTACGCAGAACTACCTTGTCTGAATGGAAAATCAGATAAGGAGAATCACAATGTAAGGCAGATAACTCCGAGACTCTTCGAGCTGAGGAAATAGCCATCAAAAACAGAACTTTCCAAGATAAAAGTTTAATATCAATGGAATGAAGGGGTTCAAACGGAACTCCTTGAAGAACCTTAAGAACCAAGTTTAAGATCCACGGAGGAGCAACAGTTTTAAACACAGGCTTAATCCTAGCCAAAGCCTGACAAAAAGCCTGGACGTCTAGAACTTCTGCCAGACGCTTGTGCAAAAGAATAGACAGAGCAGAAATCTGTCCCTTTAACAAACTAGCTGATAAGCCTTTTTCCAAACCCTCTTGGAGAAAGGACAATATCCTAGGAATCCTAACCTTACTCCATGAGTAACTCTTGGATTCGCACCAATACAGGTATTTACGCCATATCTTATGGTAGATTTTCCTGGTGACAGGCTTTCGTGCCTGTATTAAGATATCAATAACTGACTCGGAGAAGCCACGCTTTGATAGGATCAAGCGTTCAATCTCCATGCAGTCAGTCTCAGAGAAATAAGATTTGGATGATTGAAAGGACCTTGTATTAGAAGGTCTTGTCTCAGAGGTAGAGTCCATGGTGGACAGGACGACATGTCCACTAGGTCTGCATACCAGGTCCTGCGTGGCCACGCAGACGCTATCAGAATCACCGATGCTCTCTCCTGTTTGACCTTGGCAATCAGTTGAGGCAGCAGAGGAAACGGTGGAAACACATAATCCATGTTGAAGAACCAAGGAGCTGCTAGAGCATCTATCAGCGTCACTCCCGGGTCCCTGGACCTGGATCCGTAACGAGGAAGTTAGGCGTTCTGGCGAGACGCCATGAGATCCAGTTCTGGTTTGCCCCAACGATGGACCAGTTGAGCAAACACCTCCGGATGGAGTTCCCACTCCCCCGGATGAAAAGTCTGACGACTTAGAAAGTCCGCCTCCCAGTTCTCCACGCCTGGGATGTGGATCGCTGACAAGTGGCAAGAGTGAGACTCTGCCCAGCGAATTATATTGGAGACTTCTAACATCGCTAGGGAGCTCCTGGTTCCCCCTTGATGATTGATGTAAGCCACAGTAGTGATGTTGTCCGACTGAAATCTGATGAACCTCAGTGTTGCTAACTGAGGCCAAGCTAGAAGAGCATTGAATATTGCTCTTAACTCCAGAATATTTATTGGGAGGAGTTTCTCCTCCTGAGTCCACGATCCCTGAGCCTTCAGGGAATTCCAGACTGCGCCCCAGCCTAGAAGGCTGGCATCTGTTGTTGCAATCGTCCAATCTGGCCTGAGAAAGGTCATACCCTTGGACAGATGGACCCGAGATAGCCACCAGAGAAGAGAATCTCCGGTCTCTTGATCCAGATTTAGTAGGGGGGACAAATCTGAGTAATCCCCATTCCACTGACCTAGCATGCACAATTGCAGCGGTCTGAGATGCATGGCACTATGTCCATTGCCGCTACCATTAAGCCGATTACTTCCATGCACTGAGCCACTGACGGGCGTGGAACGGAATGAAGGACACGGCAAGCATTTAAAAGTTTTGATAACCTGCCCTCCGTCAGGTAAATTTTCATTTCTACAGAATCTATCAGAGTCCCTAGAAAGGAGACTCTTGTGAGTGGTGATAGAGAACTCTTTTCCACGTTCACCTTCCACCCATGCGACCTCAGAAATGCCAGAACTATCTCTGTATGAGACTTGGCAATTTGAAAGCTTGACGCCTGTATCAGGATGTCGTCTAGATACGGAGCCACCGCTATGCCTGGCGGTCTTAGAACCGCCAGAAGTGAGCCCAGAACCTTTGTAAAGATTCTCGGGGCCGTAGCCAACCCGAAGGGGAGAGCTACAAATTGGTAATGCCTGTCTAGAAAGGCAAATCTTAGGAACCGATGATGATCTTTGTGAATCGGTATGTGAAGGTAGGCATCCTTTAAGTCCACTGTGGTCATGTACTGACCCTCTTGGATCATGGGCAGGATGGTCCGAATAGTTTCCATTTTGAATGATGGAACTCTTAGGAATTTGTTTAAGATCTTTAGGTCCAAAATTAATCTGAAGGTACCCTCTTTCTTGGGAACCACGAACAGATTTGAATAAAAATATAATTTATGCTTACCTGATAAATTCATTTCTCCTGTAGTGTAGTCAGTCCACAGGTCATCCATTACTTATGGGATTATATCTCCTCCCTAACAGGAAGTGCAAGAGGATCACCCAAGCAGAGCTGCTATATAGCTCCTCCCCTCTACGTCATACCCAGTCATTCGACCGAAAACCAAACGAGAAAGGAGAAAACTATAGGGTGCAGTGGTGACTGGAGTTTAATTTAAAATTTAGACCTGCCGTAAAAAACAGGGCGGGCCGTGGACTGACTACACTACAGGAGAAATGAATTTATCAGGTAAGCATAAATTATATTTTCTCCTGTTAAGTGTAGTCAGTCCACGGGTCATCCATTACTTATGGGATACCAATACCAAAGCTAAAAGTACACGGATGATGGGAGGGACAGGCAGGATCTTTACATGGAAGGAACCACTGCCTGTAGAACCTTTCTCCCAAAAACAGCCTCCGAAGAAGCAAAAGTGTCAAATTTGTAAAATTTTGAAAAAGTGTGAAGTGAAGACCAAGTTGCAGCCTTACAAATCTGTTCAACAGAGGCCTCATTCTTAAAGGCCCAAGTGGAAGCCACAGCTCTAGTAGAATGAGCCGTAATCCTTTCAGGAGGCTGCTGTCCAGCAGTCTCATAGGCTAAACGTATTATGCTACGAAGCCAGAAAGAGAGAGAGGTAGCCGAAGCTTTTTGACCTCTCCTCTGTCCAGAATAAACGACAAACAGGGAAGAAGTTTGACGAAAATCTTTAGTTGCCTGCAAATAAAATTTCAGGGCACGGACGACGTCCAGATTGTGCAGAAGTCGTTCCTTCTTTGAAGAAGGGTTAGGGCACAATGATGGAACAACAATCTCTTGATTGATATTCTTGTTAGTGACTACCTTAGGTAAGAACCCAGGTTTAGTACGCAGAACTACCTTGTCTGAATGAAAAATCAGATAAGGAGAATCACAATGTAAGGCCGATAACTCAGAGACTCTTCGAGACGAGGAAATAGCCATTAAAAACAGAACTTTCCAAGATAACAGCTTGATATCAATGGAATGAAGGGGTTCAAACGGAACACCTTGCAGAACGTTAAGAACTAAGTTTAAGCTCCACGGCGGAGCAACAGTCTTAAACACAGGCTTAATCCTAGCCAAAGCCTGACAAAAAGCCTGAACGTCTGGAACTTCTGACAGACGTTTGTGTAAAAGGATAGACAGAGCTGAGATCTGTCCCTTTAACGAACTAGCAGATAAACCCTTTTCTAAACCTTCTTGTAGAAAAGACAATATCCTAGGAATCCTAACCTTACTCCATGAGTAACTCTTGGATTCGCACCAATATAAGTATTTACACCATATTTTATGGTAAATTTTCCTGGTAACAGGTTTCCTAGCCTGTATTAAGGTATCAATTACTGACTCCGAGAAACCCCGCTTTGATAGAATCAAGCGTTCAATCTCCATGCAGTCAGCCTCTGAGAAATTAGATTTGGATGTTTGAAAGGACCCTGAATCAGAAGGTCCTGTCTCAGAGGCAGAGACCATGGTGGACAGGACGACATGTCCACTAGATCTGCATACCAGGTCCTGCGTGGCCACGCAGGCGCTATTAGAATCATCGATGCTCTCTCCTGTTTGATCCTGGCAATCAATCGAGGAAGCATCGGGAAGGGTGGAAACACATAAGCCATGTTGAAGACCCAAGGTGCTGTCAGAGCATCTATCAGTACCGCTCCCGGGTCCCTGGACCTGGATCCGTAACAAGGCAGCTTGGCGTTCTGGCAAGACGCCATGAGATCCAGATCTGGTTTGCCCCAATGATGAAGCAGTTGGGCAAACACCTCCGGATGAAGTTCCCACTCCCCCGGATGAAAAGTCTGGCGACTTAGAAAATCCGCCTCCCAGTTCTCCACGCCTGGGATGTGGATCGCTGACAGGTGGCAAGAGTGAGACTCTGCCCAGCGAATTATCTTTGAGACTTCCATCATCGCTAGGGAACTCCTTGTCCCTCCCTGATGGTTGATGTAAGCCACAGTCGTGATGTTGTCCGACTGAAACCTGATGAACCTCAGAGTTGCTAACTGAGGCCAAGCCAGAAGAGCATTGAAAACTGCTCTTAATTCCAGAATGTTTATTGGAAGGAGTCTCTCCTCCTGAGTCCATGATCCCTGAGCCTTCAGGGAATTCCAGACTGCGCCCCAACCTAGAAGGCTGGCGTCTTCTTGTTACAATCGTCCAATCTGGCCTGCGGAAGGGCATCCCCTTGGACAGATGTGGCCGAGAAAGCCACCATAGAAGAGAATCTCTGGTCTCTTGATCCAGATTTAGCAGAGGGGACTAAATGTATTAAGTTAGCAAAGGATTGCACCCACCAGCAAATGGATGATTAACCCCTTAATACCCAAAAAACGGATAACAATTTAATAATTAACGTTTTTATCACAGTCAAAACACACTGTCACAGGTCTGCTGTGAGTGATTACCTCCCTCAAAACTAATTTTGGAGACCCCTGAGCTCTGTAGAGACGTCCTGGATCATGGAGGAAGAAATAGGAAGACTGTGACTAAATTTTTACTGCGCAATAAAGCGCTAAAATAGGCCCCTCCCACTCATATTACAACAGTGGGGAAGCTCAGTAAACTGTTTTTATTCAGAAAACAAACGACAGCCATGTGGTAAAAATCATGCCCATAAAGTTTTATCACCAAGTACCTCAGAAAAAACAATTAACATGCCAGTAAACGTTTTAAAAATGAAAATTATGAAATGTTATTAATAAGCCTGCTGCTAGTCGCTTTCACTGCAGTGCAGGCTCAAATATTACTTTAATATAGACAGTATTTTCTTAGTGAAATTCCATTCCCCAGAAATACCTCAGAGTATACATACATACATATCAGCCTGATACCAGTCGCTACTACTGCATTTAAGGCTGCACTTACATTACATCGGTATTAGCAGTATTTTCTCAGTCAATTCCATTCCTTAGAAAATAATATACTGCAACATACCTCCTTGCAGGTGGGCCCTGCCTGCTATCCCCTGTTCTGAAGTTACCTCACTCCTCAGAATGGCCGAGAACAGCAAGTGGATCTTATTTAAGCCTGCTAAGATCATAGACAAACTCAGGTAGATTATTCTTCTAATGCTGCCTGAGAAGAAAACAACACACTCCGGTGCCGTTTAAAATAACAAACTTTTGATTGAAGAAATAAAAACTAAGTTTAACACACCACAGTCCTCTCACACGTCCTATCTATTAGTTAGGTGCAAGAGAATGACTGGGTATGACGTAGAGGGGAGGAGCTATATAGCAGCTCTGCTTGGGTGATCCTCTTGCACTTCCTGTTAGGGAGGAGATATAATCCCATAAGTAATGGATGACCCGTGGACTGACTACACTTAACAGGAGAAATCCCTGTCCTTGTTCCGTCCGCGGAACTGGGTGGATCACCCCCATTACTAGGAGGTCTTGTACACAGCGTAGGAATGCCTCTTTCTTCATCTGGTTTTCTGATAACCTTGAAAGATGAAATCTCCCTTGAGGAGGAGAAGCCTTGAAATCAAGAAGATATCCCTGAGATATGATCTCCAACGCCCAGGGATCCTGGACATCTCTTGCCCACGCCTGGGCGAAGAGAGAAAGTCTGCCCCCCACTAGATCCGTTTCCGGATAGGGGGCCGTTCCTTCATGCTGTCTTGGGGGCAGTAGCAGGTTTTCTGGCCTGCTTGCCCTTGTTCCAGGACTGGTTAGGTTTCCAGGCCTGTCTGAAATGAGCAACAGTTCTTTCCTCTTTTGGAGCGGAGGAAGTTGATGCTGCTCCTGCCTTGAAATTTCGAAAGGCACGAAAATTAGACTGTTTGGCCTTTGATTTGGCCCTGTCCTGAGGAAGGGTATGCCTCTTACCTCCAGTAATGTCAGCAATAATTTCCTTCAAGCTGGGCCCGAATAAGGTCTGCCCCTTGAAAGGAATATTAAGTAATTTAGATTTAGAAGTCACGTCAGCTGACCAGGATTTAAGCCATAGCGCCCTCCGCGCCTGGATGGCGAATCCGGAGTGCTTAGCCGTTAGTTTAGTCAAATGTACAATGGCATCAGAAACAAATGAGTTAGCTAGCTTAAGTGATTTAAGCTTGTCCATAATTTCATCCAATGGAGCTGTGTGAATGGCCTCTTCCAGAGACTCAAACCAGAATGCCGCAGCAGCAGTGACAGGCGCAATGCATGCAAGGGGCTGCAGGATAAAACCTTGTTGAACAAACATTTTCTTAAGGTAACCTTCTAATTTTTTATCCATTGGATCCGAAAAAGCACAACTATCCTCAACCGGGATAGTGGTACGCTTTGCTAAAGTAGAAACTGCTCCCTCCACCTTAGGGACCGTCTGCCATAAGTCCCGTGTAGTGGCGTCTATTGGAAACATTTTTCTAAATATAGGAGGTGGGAAAAGGGCACACCGGGTCTATCCCACTCCTTGCTAATAATTTCTGTAAGCCTTTTAGGTATAGGGAAAACATCAGTACACACCGGTACCGCATAGTATCTATCCAGCCTACACAATTTCTCTGGAATTGCAACTGTGTTACAGTCGTTCAGAGCAGCTAAAACCTCCCCAAGCAATACACGGAGGTTCTCAAGCTTAAATTTAAAATTAGAGATCTCTGAAACAGGTTTCCCCGGATCAGATCCGTCACCCACAGAATGAAGCTCTCCGTCCTCATGTTCTGCAAACTGTGACGCAGT
This sequence comes from Bombina bombina, assembly GCF_027579735.1. Taxonomy (NCBI): domain Eukaryota; kingdom Metazoa; phylum Chordata; class Amphibia; order Anura; family Bombinatoridae; genus Bombina; species Bombina bombina. The sequence continues at coordinate 1,380,609,066 of NC_069500.1, forward strand.
ATTAGACATGGCTCTTACAGCACCAGCGCGCTCTGCATCTCTCCTAATCCCAGAGCTATCGCGCTTGCCTCTCAATTCTGGCAATCTAGACAATACTTCTGACAGGGTATTATTCATGATTGTAGCCATGTCCTGTAAAGTAATTGCTATGGGCGTCTCTGATGTACTTGGCGCCATAATAGCATGCGCCCCCTGAGCGGGAGGCGAAGGTACTGACACGTGAGGAAAGTTAGTCGGCATAACTTCCCCCTCGTCGTCTGGTGATAATTCTTTTATAGATAAAGACTGACCTTTATTGTTTAAAGTGAAATCAATACATTTAGTACACATATTCCTATGGGGCTCCACACTGGCTTTCAAACATAATGAACAAGTAGATTCATCTATGTCAGACATGTTTAAACAGACTAGCAATAAGACTGGCAAGCTTGAAAAACACTTCACAATAAGTTTACAAGAAATATAAAAAACGCTACTGCGCCTTTAAGAAGCACAAAACCTGTCTCAAGTTGAAATAACAATGAACCAAAGCAGTTATACCAACCAAATTTTCACAGTAAATGAATTAAGTTAGCAGAGCATTGCACCCACTTGCAAAAGGATGATTACCCTTTTAATACCCAAAACGGATAAACAATAGAGAAAAACGTTTTTTAAAACAGTCAAACACACTGTCACAGCTCTGCTGTGACTGATTACCTCCCTCAATATGACTTTTGAAGCCTTTTGAGCCCTCTAGAGAAGTCCTGGATCATGCAGGAAGAAGCAGGAAGTCTGAGTCTGAATTTTTACTGCGCAAAAAAGCGCTAAAATAGGCACCTCCCACTCATATTACAACAGTGGGAAGCCTCAGTTAACTGTTTCTATGCAGAAATTAAGCCAGCCATGTGGAAAAATTATGCCCCAATAAGTTTTATCACCAAATGTACGTTAAAAAACGATTAAACATGCCAGAAAACGTTTTAAAACACATTTTTTAAAGAGTATATATCTCTATTAATAAGCCTGATACCAGTCGCTTTCACTGCATTTAAGGCTTTACTTACATTACTTCGGTATCAGCAGCATTTTCTTAGTCAATTCCATTCCTTAGAAAAATATTTTACTGCACATACCTTAGTTGCAGGAAAACCTGCACGCCATTCCCTCTCTGAAGTTACCTCACTCCTCAGAATGTGTGAGAACAGCAAGTGGATCTTAGTTACTTCTGCTAAGATCATAGAAAACGCAGGCAGATTCTTCTTCCAAATACTGCCTGAGAAAAAACAGCACACTCCGGTGCCATTTTAAAATAACAAACTTTTGATTGAAGAAATAAACTAAGTATAAAACACCACAGTCCTCTCACGACCTCCATCTATGTTGAGGGTTGCAAGAGAATGACTGGATATGACATGTGAGGGGAGGAGCTATATAGCAGCTCTGCTGTGGGTGATCCTCTTGCAACTTCCTGTTGGGAAGGGAATATATCCCACAAGTAATGGATGATCCGTGGACTGGATACACTTAACAAGAGAAAAATTATTTTTGACAAAAACGTTACTGTGTCTTTAAATAATAAAAGTGCACACTTTATTACTAAAACATCAAAAAACCAAATCAAATAAACATCCGATTTTAATGAAAATTCACCACAGTGTCTTAATGCTTTGAAATGATTGCACACAAATTTTCAGACCAATTAACCCCTTAATGCCCAAACCGGAGCTAATAACAGCAATTAACCTGTTAAAAACACTACAGTACTATGCCACAGCTTCCACTGTGGCCTTTACCTTCCTTAGGGATTATTTTAGTAGGAAATAAGCCTCTCTAGAGTCTTTTCTGATGCCTCTGGACTCCCCATGTGAAGCTGCATGAACTGCCTAAGCAAAACAACTGTGCAATTGAGGCCTGAAAATGAGGCCTCCTCCCTCTTCATTCCAGAGTGGAGGGGCCTTTCTGACTAGAATAGGTGTCCAAATAAGTGCCAGGCGCAAAATAAAACCCCAAAAGTGTTTTAAAGTCTGAAAAAACACCTTATTTATAGTGAAAACATGCTAAAAAGCAATCGATTTAGCCCACAATAGTGTCAACCAGCATAGAGCCCTTAATATAAGCCATAATTTTATACAGAGTCTAAGAAAAATGGCTTACCTATCCCAGAGGGGATTGCTGACAGTCTTCTAGCATTACTAGGTCTTGTTAGAAAAATGACTGATCATACCTGAAGCAGTTAAGCCTGCAAACTGTTCCCCCCAACTGAAGTTCTCTGGTTTCAACAGTCCTGCGTGGGAACAGCAATGGATTTTAGTTACTGGTGCTAAAATCATATTCCTCTAGGCAGAAATCTTCATCACTTTCTGCTGCAGAGTAAATAATACAAGCCGGCACTATTTTAAAATAACAAACTCTTGATAGAAGAATAAAAAACTACAACTAAACACCACATACTCTTTACCACCCCCGTGGAGATGCTACTAGTTAGAGCGGCAAAGAGAATGACTGGGGGGGCGGAGCCTGAGGGGAGCTATATGGACAGCTCTGCTGTGTGCTCTCTTTGCCACTTCCTGTAGGGATTGAGAATATCCCACAAGTAAGGATGAAGCCGTGGACCGGATACACCAATGTAGGAGAAATAAATTGATTTAGTTGTTTTTTTGGATGTTGGGATGGAGAGCAAAATTGCATGGGGGGGCCAAGAAAATGTTTGCCTAGGGTCCAGTCAATATTAAAGACGGCCCTGGGAAGGGCCCATACCTGTTTATATTTAATCTTAAAGCAGTTGGTTAATATGTCCAGATTAAAGACAAAGGGCTAGATTACAAGTGGCCAGCTAAAGTTAAAGCGGGAGGCAATAAGCAATATCGTGACCATGCTAACTAGCACACATATTACAGGTTAAATGTAAATGGCTGCGTTTGCACGCAAACAAAATTTGCACTCACCAGATAGCGCAATAAACGACCTAGGGGCCTATTTACTTTAGTGCGAGCGGACATGATACGATATAGCGGATCATGTCCGCTGCACATCGATAAATGCCGAAAGCATACACTGTCGGCATTTATCATTGCACCAGCAATGCCGCCCCCTGCAGATTCGTGGCCATTTCCACTTAGGAGTGTACTCACTTTTGTTGCCAACGTTTTAGACATTAATGGCTGTGTGATGAGTTATTTTGAGGGGACAGCCAATGTACACTGTTATACAGGCTGTACATTCACTACTTTACATTTTAGCAAAGTGTCATTTCTTCAGTGTTGTCACATGAAAAGATATAATAAAATATTTACAAAAATGTGAGAGGTGTACTCACTTTTGTTGGATACTGTATATATATATGTCTAAATATGGATATACATGTGTATTTATGTGATTATATGTGTAACTATGTATTTACATCAATATATACACAAATACACATGTATACAGATAGATAGATAGATAGATAGATAGATAGATAGATTGATAGATAGATAGATAGATAGAAAGATCATATTGGGGCCGGATTGGGAATAAAAAGAAGCCCTGGAAAAACTTGAAGACCAGCCCTATTTTCCATTGAGTTCGAAAAATACACACAACCCATATTTTTTTTTAAGAGATAACTGGCATACTCATTCCTCAATATATATTTTTTAAATTTCAATTATATGTTTGTAATAAAAAATTATTGCCAGACTGTTGTTATAGACGCACCCTACAACCCAATTTCATCCATGACTCCCTTTCAGTATGAAAATGATTATCCTTAGTGTGATCTGGAGAAGACACTCAAAACAGTGTGAATTGATACTAGAAACCATTCAAAGAAGGGCTACTAAAGTGGTACATTTAGCTAACAAAAATTACAAGGAAATACTTTGTGACCTCAATATGCTCAGAGGAAAAGAGGTGATAGAGCTGCATTGCCTCGCCAGCAGCAGCACTCCCTCAAATTGTAACTGGCCCACTGGGAAATCTCTGGGTGTACTGGTAGGCCAATCCAGCCTTGACTCAAATACCTTTAAATGTGAAAAATAATTTGTGTTCATTTTTTATATATTGTAAAGTGTTTTACTATGTTTTTAATAGAAATTTTTAACTTTCCATTGTTCTTAACTTAGAAGAAAATGTTCTTTATATATATATATATATATATATATATATATATATATATATATATATATACAAAATGCATAAGCTAGCACTCACTGTTCAAAAGTCAAATCCAGAGTGCTTCCCAAATACATAATAATATAAAAGAATCCACAGGGATCACTTGCTGTAGACTTACATATCCTCCTCTTGTTTAGTCTGTTAAAGTTTTTGGGGTATAACCCTCATCATCAGACATATGAAAAACAAAACGTGATACACTTTACCCCCACCACCATCATATATGAACAGCTGTCTGATTGCACGCTACTGCCGCCGGCACCATTCCGTCATCCTAAAGCGAAAGTGACGCCATCGCGCCAGGTGACGCATCTGTGTGTAAACAAAACAGTGCATACAAAATAAAACAGTGCATGCAGATAAATCGATTACATTAAAAGTCATTTGTAGTTATCACATCAAACAATATTCTAGAATATTCTCCCTTTATGTTGTCTGGTAATACATTACGTATCTACTCATAATCTCTGCTCTTTACTTTGCTGTTACCATGACAACCATCTTTGTTGTAACGCTCCTTGGTCGATAACAGTAAACCAGCTATTTATCCTTTCTTAATGTCACTACTAGGATAGCCAAAGTTGCCATTCTGAGACCTAAAATAGAACAGAAGTATGTTTAAAACTAACAGTTAAAGGGGAAAACAAACACCAAATATATCACCCCTCCTACTAACAGCAATCTCTTATTTCTGTCCAATTATCATGTACCTTAAGGGCTAGAATACAAGTGAAGTGCTGAATATCGCTTGCGTGCAACTTGTGTATTGTAGTAGTGAATTCTGATCTGTATTTTTTTTATATAGCATAAAATGTATCTTACCATCTTTTTATAGAGACATAGATCCAAAAATTCTATGCTCTGATTGCTATATTGTATTTTTTACTTCAATTCTATATTAACATGATTCAATTTCTCAAACCATTTTTGTAATTCTACTTCAGAGCCTTTCCAAATCATTAGTAGATCATCAATGTAACATTTAGAAAGTCTTATTCTGTGGTCATAGAATAATGTTGTTCCACCATGAAAAGATTGGCATACAATGGGCCACATTGGACCCCATCACTGTACCAGTTAGTTGCAAATAGATTTGTTATTCAAACTTAAAGTAGTTAGTAGTTAAGCAAAACTCAACAACTTCAACAATACCTGTGTAGGAAACCCTATAAATTTGTATTTTGACAGTTGCCTCCCTATCGCACAGGAGCATGGTGGAATCCAAGTAAAAAGCTAATGTACGTGACTTAGATAATTGGACAGAAAACAAATATTGCTATTAGCAGGAGAGGCTAATATATTTGGTGTTTGCTTTCCCCTCCCTGCCATTAAAGGGATAGGAAAGTCAAAATTAAACGTGCATGATTCAGATAGAGCAAGTCATTTTAGACACTTTTAAATTCACTTCTATTTTCAAATGTGCTTCGTTCTCTTGGTATCTCTTGTTAAAAAATGAATACGCACATATCCTACACTAGTGGGAGCTGCTGCTAATTGGTGTCTGCACACATTTGTCTCTTGTGATTGGCTAAATAGATGTGTTCAGCTTCCTGTCAGTAGTGCAATGCTGTCCCTTCAGCAATGGATAACAAGAGAATGAAGAAAATGTGATAATAGAATTAAATTGGAAAGTTGTTTAAAATTGTATGTTCTATCTGAGTCATAAAAGAAAATTTTGGGGTTTACTATCCCTTTTTAACTGTTAGTTTTAAACCTACTTCTGTTCTATTTTAGGTTTCCTGATTCAGATAGGAGCCTCTAGTTATCAATGTGTCTACTTACCTGCCTTCGCCAGCCCCAATACGCCCGCCTAAGCTCGCCTCAAATCACCGCCGCGGACCTGAATACATTCGCCAAAGTTATCAAAAAAGCTGTTGAAAAGCCGTGCACCAAGTACGGGGCGATGAGCAGCGGACTGTGATAGTTATCACTCATCCGATCTTGCTGCTCTCCGGCTTTTTCCCAGCTTTATTGATAAGCTGTCACTAAGCACCCACACTATACTATACTGTTCTACCCCCTATACAGCCAACAGAATGCGAGCTCAATCTGATTGGCTGATTGGATCAGCCAATCCGATTGAACTTGAATCTGATTGGCTGATTCAATCAGCCAATCAGATTGTTCCTACCTTAATTACGATTGGCTGATAGAATCCTATCAGCCAATCGGAATTCTAGGGACGCCATCTTGGATGACGTCCCTTAAAGGAACCTTCATTCGTCGTTAGTCGTCGGTCTGGAAGGATGCTCCGTGCCGGAGGTCTTGAAGATGAAACCGCTCCTCGTCGGATGGATGAAGATAAAAGATGCCGCTTGGATGAAGATGTCTGCCGGTCCGGATGTCCTCTTCTGCCTGGATAGGATGAAGACTTCTGCCGGTCTGGATGTCCTCTTCTGGCCCATCGGATGAAGACTACTGGACGGATCGGATGACCACTTGTGTCCGGCTGGGTGAAGACGTCTCAAGGTAGGATGATCTTCAGGGGGGTAGTGTTAGGTTTATTTAAGGGGGGTTTGGGTTAGAGTAGGGGTATGTGGGTGGTGGGTTTTAATGTTGGGGGGGGTTGTATTTTTTTTTTACATGCAAAAGAGCTGTTTACTTTGGGGCATGCCCCGCAAAAGGCCCTTTTAAGGGCTGGTAAAAGTGCTGTTAACTTTTGTAATTTAGAATAGGGTAGGGCATTTTTTTATTTTGGGGGGCTTTGTTATTTTATTAGGGGGCTTAGATTAGGTGTAATTAGCTTAAAAATCTTGTAATCTTTTTTTATTTTTTGTAACTTAGTTTTTTTTATTTTTTGTAGTTTATTTAATTGTATTTAATTGTAGGTAATTGTAGTTAATTAATTTAATTTATTTAATGATAGTGTAGTGTTAGGTTTAATTGTAACTTAGGTTAGGATTTATTTCACAGCTAATTTTGTATTTCTTTTAGCTAGGTCGTTATTAAATAGTTAATAACTATTTAATAGCTATTGTACCTAGTTAAAATAAATACAAAGTTACCTGTAAAATAAATATAAATCCTAAAATAGCTACAATGTAATTATTAATTACATTGTAGCTATCTTAGGGTTTATTTTACAGGTAAGTATTTTGTTTTAAATGGGAATAATTAATTTAATAAGAGTAATATTTATTTATATTTATTTAATTAATATTTAAGTTAGGGGGTGTTAGGATTAGCGTTAGACTTAGTTTTAGGGGTTAATCATTTTATTATAGGTTGCGGAGGTGTAGGGGGGCAGGATAGGGGTTAATAGGTTTTATGTAGGTGGCGGCGGGATCCGGGAGTGGCGGTTTAGGGGTTAATCAGTTTATTATAGTTGCGGCGGGGTCCTGGAGCGGCAGTTTAGGGGGTAATACATTTATTTAGTTGCGGCGGTGTAGGGGGGCAGATTAGGGGTGTTTAGACTCGGGGTACATGTTAGGGTGTTAGGTGCAGACATCTCCCATAGGAATCAATGGGATGTCGGGCAGCAGCGAACATGAACTTTCGCTATGGTCAGACTCCCATTGATTCCTATGGGATCCGCCGCCCTGGAGGCGGATTGAAAACCTGGTATGCTGGGCCGGAAAAGTGCCGAGCGTACATACTAGTTTTTTGATAACTAGCAAAAGTAGTCAGATTGTGCCGAACTTATGTTCGGAACATCTGGAGTGACGTAAGAATCGATCTGTGTCGGACTGAGTCCGGCGGATCGAAGCTTACGTCACTATATTCTACTTTTGCCGGTGTGTAGGGCTTGATAACTAAGGCGAATCAGCCTCGCCACAAATACGCTGCGGAATTCCAGCGTATTTGAGGTTGACGGCTTGATAACTAGAGGCCAGGGTCTGCAACTTTGGCTATCCTAGTAGTGACATTAAGAAAGGATAAATAGCTGGTTTACTGTTATCAACCAAGGAGCGTTACAACAAAGATGGTTGTCATGGTAACAGCAGAGTAAAGAGCAGAGATTATGAGTAGATACATGATTTATTACCAGACAACGTAAAAGGAGAATATACTAGAATGAGTCCTTGTTTATTGTGATAACTACAAGTGACTTTTGATTTAATCAATTTATCTGCGTGCACTGTTTTATTTTGTATGCACTGTTTTGTTTATATACAGATGTGAGCCGGGCCACTGCGTCACCTGGCGCGATTATGTCACTTCCACTTTAAGATGATAGACTGGCGCTAGTGGCAGCGGTGCCTGATCTCGGAGCTGTTCAAATATGGTGGTGGGGGTAAGTGTTTCACGTTTTGTTTTTCATATGTCCGATGATGGGGGTGATACCCCAAAAACTTTAACAGAATTAAAAAGAGCAGGATTTGTAACTCTACAGCGAGTGCTCCCTGTGGATTTTTTATATATATATTCATATAGATATATAGGTATAGATATATATTTTATAAACAAAACATTATATATATATATATATATATATATATATATATATATAAAATATTTAAAAACAAACAGAACATTTTCTTCTATATGAAGAACATTGGAATGCTAAATATTCATACATGCGTGAGCGATACATGTTTGTTTTTTTAAAGTTGTGCGCTCCATTGAATTTTATAGGGGGAAGAAGTTAGGGCGGTCCTGAAGTTAGTGTGCATAGGGTTTCACTCACATGCAAACTTTTTACTTTGAACTTGTAATACCCACCCACGTTAAAAGATTACGGCCTAGATTTGGAGTTTTGTCGGTAACGACCCGAAAAACTAACGCCGGCTTTTTTCTGGTCGCACCATAAAAATAACTTTGGTATCGAGAGTCCACATAAAGGCTGCGTTAGGCTCCAAAAAAGGAGCAGAGAGCATTTTTAACGCAGCTTCAACTCTCGATACCAGAGTTGCTTACGGACGCGGCCAGCCTCAAAAACGTGCTCGTGCACGATTCCCCCATAGGAAACAATGGGGCTGTTTGAGCTGAAAAAAACCCAAACACCTGCAAAAAAGCCACGTTCAGCTCCTAACGCAGCCCCATTGTTTGCTATGCGGTAACCCTTCCTACGTCTGCACTTAACACTCTAACATGTACCCCGAGTCTAAACACCCCTAACCTTACACTTATTAACCCCTAATCTGCCGCCCCCGCTATCGCTGACCCCTGCATATTATTATTAACCTCTAATCTGCCGCTCCGTAAACCGCCGCCACCTACATTATCCCTATGTACCCCTAATCTGCTGCCCCTAACACCGCCGACCCCTATATTATATTTATTAACCCCTAATCTGCCCCCCACAACGTCGCCTCCACCTGCCTACACTTATTAACCCCTAATCTGCCGACCGGACCTGAGCGCTACTATAATAAAGTTATTAACCCCTAATCCGCCTCACTAACACTATCATAAATAGTATTAACCCCTAATCTGCCCTCCCTAACATCGCCGACACCTAACTTCAATTATTAACCCCTAATCTGCCGACTGGAGCTCACCGCTATTCTAATAAATGTATTAACCCCTAAAGCTAAGTCTAACCCTAATACTAACACCCCCCTAAGTTAAATATAATTTAAATCTAACGAAATTAATTAACTCTTATTAAATAAATTATTCCAATTTAAAGCTAAATACTTACCTGTAAAATAAATCCTAATATAGCTACAATATAAATTATAATTATATTATAGCTATTTTAGGATTTATATTTATTTTACAGGTAACTTTGTATTTATTTTAACCAGGTACAATAGCTATTAAATAGTTAAGAACTATTTAATAGCTAAAATAATTAAAATAATTACAAAATTACCTGTAAAAGAAATCCTAACCTAAGTTACAAATAAACCTAACACTAGACTATCAATAAATTAATTAAATAAACTACCTACAATTACCTACAATTAACCTAACACTACACTATCAATAAATTAATTAAATACAATTGCTACAAATAAATACAATTAAATAAACTAGCTAAAGTACAAAAAATAAAAAAGAACTAAGTTACAAAAAATAAAAAAATATTTACAAACATAAGAAAAATATTACAACAATTTTAAACTAATTACACCTACTCTAAGCCCCCTAATAAAATAACAAAGCCCCCCAAAATAAAAAAATGCCCTACCCTATTCTAAATTACTAAAGTTCAAAGCTCTTTTACCTTACCAGCCCTGAACAGGGCCCTTTGCGGGGCATGCCCCAAGAAATTCAGCTCTTTTGCCTGTAAAAAAAAACATACAATACCCCCCCCAACATTACAACCCACCACCCACATACCCCTAATCTAACCCAAACCCCCCTTAAATAAACCTAACACTAATCCCCTGAAGATCATCCTACCTTGTCTTCACCATACCAGGTTCACCGATCGGTCCAGAAGAGCTCCTCCGATGTCCTGATCCAAGCCCAAGCGGGGGGCTGAAGAGGTCCATGATCCGGCTGAAGTCTTCATCCAAGCGGGCCAGAAGAGGTCTTCCATCCGATTGAAGTCTTCATCCAAGCGGCATCCATCCGGAGCGAAGCGGCAGCATCCTGAAGACCTCCACCGCGGAACATCCATCCTGGCCGACGACTGAACGACAAATGACGGTTCCTTTAAATGACGTCATCCAAGATGGCGTCCCTCGAATTCCGATTGGCTGATAGGATTCTATCAGCCAATCGGAATTAAGGTAGGAATATTCTGATTGGCTGATTGAATCAGCCAATCAGAATCAAGTTCAATCCGATTGGCTGATCCAATCAGCCAAACAGATTGAGCTTGCATTCTATTAGCTGATCGGAACAGCCAATAGAATGCAAGCTCAATCTGATTGGCTATTTAATAGCTATTGTACCTGGTTAAAATAAATACAAAGTTACCTGTAAAATAAATATAAATCCTAAAATAGCTATAATATAATTATAATTTATATTGTAGCTATATTAGGATTTATTTTACAGGTAAGTATTTAGCTTTAAATTGGAATAATTTATTTAATAAGAGTTAATTAATTTCGTTAGATTTAAATTATATTTAACTTAGGGGGGTGTTAGTATTAGGGTTAGACTTAGCTTTAGGGGTTAATACATTTATTAGAATAGCGGCGAGATTCGGTCGGCAGATTAGGGGTTAATAATTGAAGTTAGGTGTCGGCGATGTTAGGGAGGGCAGATTAGGGGTTAATACTATTTATGATAGGGTTAGTGAGGCGGATTAGGGGTTAATAACTTTATTATAGTAGCGCTCATGTCCGGTCGGCAGATTAGGGGTTAATAAGTGTAGGCAGGTGGAGGCGACGTTGTGGGGGGCAGATTAGGGGTTAATAAATATAATATAGGGGTCGGCGGTGTTAGGGGCAGCAGATTAGGGGTACATAAGGATAACGTAGGTGGCGGTCGGCAGATTAGGGGTTAAAAAATTTTTTCGAGTGTCGGCGATGTGGGGGGACCTCGGTTTAGGGGTACATAGGTAGTTTATGGGTGTTAGTGTACTTTAGAGTACAGTAGTTAAGAGCTTTATAAACCGGCGTTAGCCCAGAAAGCTCTTAACTACTGACTTTTTTCCTGCGGCTGGAGTTTTGTCGTTAGATGTCTAACGCTCACTTCAGAAACGACTCTAAATACCGGAGTTAGAAAAATCCCATTGAAAAGATAGGATACGCAATTTACGTAAGGGGATCTGCGGTATGGAAAAGTCGCGGCTGGAAAGTGAGCGTTAGACCCTATTTTGAGTGACTCCAAATACCGGCGGTAGCCTAAAACCAGCGTTAGGAGCCTCTAACGCTGGTTTTCACGGCTAACGCCAAACTCTAAATCTAGGCCTACTTCTAGAAAAATTTGAGTGCAAGTAGAATAAAAATATCACTCCCCTTGTAATCTAGCCCAAAGTATCTTCCCTTCTTCCTAAGACTAGTAGAGCAGAGTCAATTTATGACTAACATAGAACTCAATGATGCATAACTCTACAGGTCTTTACAAAATTCCTAGCAACTTAACATAATACATGATTAACAATGTGAATTTAACAATGTGAATAATGTGGCTACTTGGGCATTGATACACACCATTAAAAATTGTATTACTTCCACATATTCATTTTGGCCGAAGAGAATAACAATCTTATAAGTTTTCCTGTGTGATAAAAGAGGAATATCATTGTTTTACTAATTTCTTGCTATCCTAGTTTCTGCCAGACACCCACACTAAGTTTTAAGTGCAGAGGATGACAATGCATCTCCCTTCAGGGGTCAATTGTTTCTCTAGAATGTAGCTCATCACTGTTAAAAACAGTAATCATCAATTATAAACCATCACTCAATAACATTGCCATCTTATAGCACAAAATGGGAAGAGGAAATACAAAGACCCATCATTAAGAAGGAATAGTTGCAAATATTTGCGCAAATGAGAAAATCCTCCTCCTCCATGTCAATCATGGAAATTAATGTCAAATTCCTGTGCAGATGGTACCTGACACCCTCAAGACTTGGACAGATTTATTCAGGGGCCCCAATATCTTGTTGGAGATACTGTATAGAAAAGGGTACACAATTTCACATATGTGGTCATGCCTAGTTGTCCAAAAATATTTGTCTACTATTAAGGCTGAAATTGAAAGAGTCCTCTCAACCCAGTTAGAGTTGAACCCTATTCTTTTTCTTTATATTCAAGCCCCCAAAATGAGATGTAACCTAAGGTTGAAACTATTAATCATTTTGCTCAACTGTGTGAAACAGTTAATCCCGCTGTCTTGGAAAAAAAGTAATTTTACCCTCGGCATCTCATTTGAAGGACAGAGTATCTATTAAACTGAAAATGTAAAAATACCATTATAGTCAGATTAAAAAAAACAGATGATTATTACTCCTTATGTTTTCTGTGGGAAGAATCCATGTCAAAATTAGGATAATAGGTTTATACTATTGTTCTTGAAAATGTATTCTCTGTAACATAACGATAATCTGTTGTAACGTGTTGTCATCCCCTTTCTTTTTTCTTACTCATGCATATTTATTTATACCATATTGTAAAACTGGAATGACTTTATCTTGATTCAAAGTCTCAATTTTCTGTGTTGTTCAGAAGAAAATAAATTACTCTGTAAACTCTGTAACTTAAAACATAATGTTTTATTTGTTAATTTTATTTAAAAAAATGTATAAAACTTTATTAAAAATAAAAAACAGCAATCATCTGCCCCGCTAGAAACCAGGTAAGTTCTTCTAGTCAAAGGGGAGGGCGCTACTACATAGCCCTACTTCTTCATCTGATTTAATTACAAGGGTATGAAACCCATAATGCCCCATATGTAATGCTCGTGGGATACTCCTCTATCAAACCAAACTTGGCCAGTAGTATTCTTATCCCGGCGTCAAGTGGAGTGATAGGGAATATCCCAGAGCAGAGGAAGTTTGTAAAATAAGGTAAGCAGTACTTACAGTAGGCAGGGCAATCCTTGGCGGCAATAGGAAGAAAATCCAACAGTATAACAGTTCAGGGGTAAATCAATAGAAGGACTAGAAACAGGCAGAGTTCAGCAACAGTATATCAATCCAGCAGTTTAGGGGTTAGGCAGGCAGAGTGGTCAGACAAGCAGAGTTCAGCAACAGTATATCAAACCAGCAGTTTAGGGGTTAACAGGCAGAGTGGTCAGACAAGCAAAGTGTGGAAAACAGCACCAACAGATATGTGGCTTGTGGGGCACGGAACCCAGGATCTGCCTTATCCTGCAAATACTCCAAATAGCAAAAAGGATTTGTTCCAGCCGCCAATAGTTAAAAAACCTTTATTTCTTCATATGGGGTCTTTAGACAAACATACAACGTTTCAGACCTGCTATAGGTCCTTAGTCATGTATACTGAACATACACTGATTCATCATTTAAATACTTTACACCTGGTCACTTTAAATATGAGTGAAATTGGAATTGAGTTCCTAGACACCTATGTATATTTTAAGGATGGTTTCTTAAAAACAGATATCCATACAAAAGATACAGATAAAAACAATATATTGAAATATGGAAGTTATCATCCTGATAGTATCTTTAGGGCTATTCCAAAGAGCCAATTTTTAAGAGTCAAACGCATAGTGTCTGAGGAGAATAGATGTAAGCAAAGGTTGGAGGAGATGGCTGACAAATTTATCAATAGAGGGTACCCAATATCACTAATCAAGGAACAACTAGATGTAGTCAACAATAAAGAATTACCCAAAAGGTACAAAAGTAAAGAAACAGATCGTCTAGTGTTTGTAACACAGTTCAATGAATTCAGTCAGAAGATCAATGGTATTCTAAGAAAGCATTGGCACATCCTAAGGGACTGTAACCCTCAAGTGAATGAGTTTAAAGAAAATTTCATGACAGCATATAGAAGAAATAGAAGTATCAAAGACACCCTTGTACATTCAGATATAGGTAGTAACAGATTGAACATACAGAAGACTATAGGCCCTAGGAGGGATGGATGTTATCCCTGTTTGAACTGCAGTAATTGCAGTTCAATGATTAAAGGCGAATATTTCTCTCACCCCATAAATGGTAGAAAATACAAAATCAATAAATTTCTTACTTGCAGGTCATGTTACTGTATTTATTTGATCAAGTGTCCATGTGGTTTGATCTATTTGGGCGAGACCTGTAGAGAGGTAAGGGAGAGGATAACAGAACATAAGTCTAATATTAGATGTAAGAACAAAGAGGCTCCTGTTTCCTCTCACTTCCTCTCTATGGGTCATAACATCAGTCAGCTCAGATTCCAAATAATTGAACAGATTGATAGACCAAGAAGGGGGGGTAACAGAGAACATATACTAAAAACAAGAGAGATGTTTTGGATATACAAATTGGAAAGTCTAATACCTAAGGGTATGAATAAAGAATTCGATTGGAGTTTGTTTTACTAAATATTTGTCTTTCCAAAAACATCTCTATAGATAGGTAAATCTTCCCTTTCTAATGGGCTGAGTATTATGATACCTGCATTCTTTTTAATTTAAAATAATTTTCTAATAACCCCTTTTAATGGGCTGAGTAAATTTAAGGGAAATGTTTAAAAATTATCTTTACATATAAAAATACTAAAGAGAAAAAGAAAAAAAATTATTTTCAAAATAGGCCTATAGTGTTCAAATTGACAGTAATCCACATAATCTCCAGCAGCAATTTTTTGAAAGTTATAAAATCAACTCTAAAATGAGAGAGTCCAAATTAACATTTAAATAACAAGTAAATAGTATCCGCATATCTGTATATTGTGTGTAATATTTCTTCTATTTTAATTTTGTACATATGATTTTATCTTTTAACATTGTTTGATACTTAAACCTTTTCAATGTGACTATTCAGAATGCTTTTTTACAATAGGAATATATATGTTAGATGGCCACAAGATGGCAGTGATACAATAATGAGTAGTCACATGACAACAGGTGAACAATTGACCAGGTGTAAAGTATTTAAATGATGAATCAGTGTATGTTCAGTATACATGACTAAGGACCTATAGCAGGTCTGAAACGTTGTATGTTTGTCTAAAGACCCCATATGAAGAAATAAAGGTTTTTTAACTATTGGCGGCTGGAACAAATCCTTTTTGCTATTTGGAGTATTTGCAGGATAAGGCAGATCCTGGGTTCCGTGCCCCACAAGCCACATATCTGTTGGTGCTGTTTTCCACACTTTGCTTTGAGGATTTGATTTCTGCCATTGGAAATACCTGCATCAAACTATGGCTGAAGATATGGCTGAAGATATGACAGATACAATAAAGGGTCCTAAGACTTTTGGCTATGATGAAGAAACTGCACAGCAGATTAATGCTAAAGTACTGGGAAACAGAGACTTTCTTAAAATTGCCTCCTCTGATGTTTCAAGCAGGAACTTGGAAAAAGACTGCAAAAGGAAAATGGTGTTGGAGCTACATGCCATCACACTCTCTGAATACCATAAAGTGCAAAGGATTCCCAGGGGGCTAAGGATGTCTACCTGTCCCACTTTATTTGCAGACCGTAAGGAGTATACTGACAAGTTTGAAAGTATTTTAAACAAATGCTCCTTTGATATAATTACATGGACAGTAGAATATGCCCAACAAGAAATAGAGAAATACAAGGGAACCATTAGCAAACAGAAAGAAGAAATGGTGAAGAAAATACCTTTAGATGAGTACAAAAAATTGGTGATGGAGGTAGAAAAATCCGTTAACGATTATAAGAAGCAATTGGAGAGTCGGAAGCGTCTCAAGTTCATCAGGGATGAGCAGGATTATTGCCATGGGTTGGTCTATAGGTGGCGACAAAACACAGGCACTGGTAGGAGCTTCAATTACAGACCAAGGGAGCAAAAACGTCAGGCCACACGAAAATCTACCCCGGAGGAAGGTCACAGTGGCTCCGAATCATCGGTGAGTTTTTTAACGGAAGACTCCGACATCGATGCCACCGGGCCGGTAGGAAGCACAAGAGAAAGCCTACCGCGCCAGCCGATGAAGTCAGAGCGACAACGTCCGCGACGGACGCGCGGAAATCAGCGAGGACATTATCGCTACTAGCTCCAGAGAAGGCACTCAGCATGGATGTCATGACGGAAGACGCTATTGGGCACAGACGCTCCTCACAAATGCATGGCATAAATGAATATGGGGTAAGAGAGGCGAAAAAACTTTCTGATAAAATGTATGCAGTTTGTTCCTATGTGAGAGTGGCTGACTCCAATGACCGACTGGGTTGCCTTGATATAACTAGTGAGCATGGAGAAAAAATATCTGATCTAAGCTTGTTAGATGCTCCAAAATATGACCGGACCTGTAATCCTATAGACCAAAATCCTGTAATAGAGACTATGGATGTATGTACGAAGGGTATAAATGAAGGATCCCACTTTGCCCTGAGGGATATAGCTGTTACAAACGGACTAGCTCTCAAACAGGGGATCTGCACAGAACTCTCATTTGTAAATGTGGACTGTAACACTAATACCACTATTGCATTTAATGATTCACAGAATAGATATGAAATGTCTAATGTTGCAAAGGTTGATGCACAAGTTGATTCACATATTGTTTTTAAAGGTTTAAGTAAATCATTACACGATATCACACACCAGAATTCACATTATAACACACAGCACATAGAAGAAAATTTAATTTTTAATTTGTCTAATTTGAAAATGACAAAGGAGCAAGAAACAGCTCTAAATAAAGGATTATCCTATTGCCTAGAGAATTATTGTGATGAATTTAAAATTCAACAAGATCTACAGAGGTTCTTTAGGAAACTGAGGCTAAAGATTTATTTCTCTATGCAAAGGGATAACATAAATGACACCAACACAATTAACAAAATGAAGTTTAATGACACTAGGCACTTTGGTCTATCTAAAAAAAGCACTTTCTCACCAGCATCTACACATAGTGCAGCCACATATGTTAGTCTTGTGCAGAGAGAAGTAGACAACTTATTTAAAAGGGAGAAAAAAAGAAAATTGGTGCAAAGAAATAGGAAACACAACAAAGAGGATATGTCAGCCATTAGATCTCTGAGAGAGAATAAAAACATAATCATTAAAGAGGCCGACAAGGGCGGGGCCATTGTGGTTTTAAATAAATCTGACTATATAGATGAGATCAACAGGCAACTAAAAGATACCCAAGTTTATGAAATACTGACTAGAGATCCCACCATACAGATTAACAAAGGGATAAATAACATCTTAACTCTGGCTACACAAAGAGATATTATAACTGACAAGTTTAAGGAGGCCTTATATGTAACAGATCCAATTAGGCCAGTAATATATGTATTACCAAAGGTACATAAATCCTTAAAGAATCCCCCAGGTCGCCCTATTGTGGCAGGGATGGGTTCAGTATTTTCTAATATTTCCACCTTCTTGGATAAAGTATTGCAGCCCTTAGTCAAGAACACTACATCTTACATCAGGGACACTAATGATTTTTTGGCTAAATTACAGGACTTAGGACATGTAGGTGATAAATGCATTTTGTTTTCATTAGATGTCTCAAGCCTTTACACATCCATCAAACATACAACAGGGATCTCATCAGTGGAACATATGCTTAGATCTAGTAAGAGTTATACTGAGGCAGAGATTTGGTTTCTAATAGAACTTTTGTCTATTATTCTTTATCAGAATTATTTTCTATTTATGGATACATATTATTTGCAGAAACAGGGTACAGCAATGGGCTCCAACGTTGCCCCCTCATACGCCAACATTTTCATGAATAGCTTTGAGGAATACTTCGTGTATCCTCATGGCTTGTTCCAGCTCTATGGTGCCTCCTGGTGGAGGTACATTGATGATGTGTTTGGCGTGTGGGGTGGCGACGTTGGTAGCCTATTGTCCTTTGTTGAAGATCTTAATAATTCTGTCAATGGATTAAAATTCACTTTAAATATGAGTGAAATTGGAATTGAGTTCCTAGACACCTATGTATACTTTAAGGATGGTTTCTTAAAAACAGATATCCATACAAAAGATACAGATAAAAACAATATATTGAAATATGGAAGTTATCATCCTGATAGTATCTTTAGGGCTATTCCAAAGAGCCAATTTTTAAGAGTCAAACGCATAGTGTCTGAGGAGAATAGATGTAAGCAAAGGTTGGAGGAGATGGCTGACAAATTTATCAATAGAGGGTACCCAATATCACTAATCAAGGAACAACTAGATGTAGTCAACAATAAAGAATTACCCAAAAGGTACAAAAGTAAAGAAACAGATCGTCTAGTGTTTGTAACACAGTTCAATGAATTCAGTCAGAAGATCAATGGTATTCTAAGAAAGCATTGGCACATCCTAAGGGACTGTAACCCTCAAGTGAATGAGTTTAAAGAAAATTTCATGACAGCATATAGAAGAAATAGAAGTATCAAAGACACCCTTGTACATTCAGATATAGGTAGTAACAGATTGAACATACAGAAGACTATAGGCCCTAGGAGGGATGGATGTTATCCCTGTTTGAACTGCAGTAATTGCAGTTCAATGATTAAAGGCGAATATTTCTCTCACCCCATAAATGGTAGAAAATACAAAATCAATAAATTTCTTACTTGCAGGTCATGTTACTGTATTTATTTGATCAAGTGTCCATGTGGTTTGATCTATTTGGGCGAGACCTGTAGAGAGGTAAGGGAGAGGATAACAGAACATAAGTCTAATATTAGATGTAAGAACAAAGAGGCTCCTGTTTCCTCTCACTTCCTCTCTATGGGTCATAACATCAGTCAGCTCAGATTCCAAATAATTGAACAGATTGATAGACCAAGAAGGGGGGGGTAACAGAGAACATATACTAAAAACAAGAGAGATGTTTTGGATATACAAATTGGAAAGTCTAATACCTAAGGGTATGAATAAAGAATTCGATTGGAGTTTGTTTTACTAAATATTTGTCTTTCCAAAAACATCTCTATAGATAGGTAAATCTTCCCTTTCTAATGGGCTGAGTATTATGATACCTGCATTCTTTTTAATTTAAAATAATTTTCTAATAACCCCTTTTAATGGGCTGAGTAAATTTAAGGGAAATGTTTAAAAATTATCTTTACATATAAAAATACTAAAGAGAAAAAGAAAAAAAATTATTTTCAAAATAGGCCTATAGTGTTCAAATTGACAGTAATCCACATAATCTCCAGCAGCAATTTTTTGAAAGTTATAAAATCAACTCTAAAATGAGAGAGTCCAAATTAACATTTAAATAACAAGTAAATAGTATCCGCATATCTGTATATTGTGTGTAATATTTCTTCTATTTTAATTTTGTACATATGATTTTATCTTTTAACATTGTTTGATACTTAAACCTTTTCAATGTGACTATTCAGAATGCTTTTTTACAATAGGAATATATATGTTAGATGGCCACAAGATGGCAGTGATACAATAATGAGTAGTCACATGACAACAGGTGAACAATTGACCAGGTGTAAAGTATTTAAATGATGAATCAGTGTATGTTCAGTATACATGACTAAGGACCTATAGCAGGTCTGAAACGTTGTATGTTTGTCTAAAGACCCCATATGAAGAAATAAAGGTTTTTTAACTATTGGCGGCTGGAACAAATCCTTTTTGCTATTTAGAGTGGTCAGACAAGCAGAGTTCAGCAGCAGAATATCAATCCAGCAGTTTAGGGGTAAAGAGACCTAGTGGTCAATCAAGCAAACGGTCAGCAACTGTATATCAATCCAGCATACAGCAACGATAACAACCAGGAGCACACTAAGTAACACCTATACTTGGGCAGTGCATGTAAGCACTGCAGGTACTTACATAGGCGCTGATTCCCACCAAGGAGGACACACAGGTGTACAGATGAGCGGCATCCAGGATGGAGAGGCAGGGTGTGGTGATGACGTCATCGCCGGACGCTCTGAAGCACCGTCTGCGTCTATGGCAATGGCCATAGCAACGAGTCACCACCGCCGCGTCTATGGCAACAGCCATAGTGAGCAGCAGCATGGTGGCGTGACATAGCCCCCTTCCTAGGGGTTACCTCTGGGAACCAAAGTCGGTTTGGAGGGATGAGCAGCATGAAACATGGAGACCAAAGAAGGAGCATGCACATCACGGGCAGGAATCCAGGAACGATCTGCCACAGAGTAACCCTTCCAATGCACGAGGTACTGCAGTTGCCTGTGCCTGTATCTGGAATCCAGGATCTTAGCAACCTCGTACTCAGGTTCACCATGAATTAAGAGCGGAGGAGGAGGAGGTCTGAGTCAAGTATATCAAGTATAGTCTTTGAAGAAGAGAGGTGTTAAGTTGAGCAACCACACAGGAGGGGGTATGATGTGTTCAATAGGAGCTTCAGAAGAATCACTAGACTGAGGAAACTGACGGGAAAGGGCATCAGCCTTATTATTCTTGGTCCCAGGAAGATAAGAGACCACCTGGCCCATCTGGCCTGTCGAGGATTGAGACGATGAGCAGTTTCTAGGTAAGTCAGATTCTTGTGGTCAGTGAGAATTTGAATGGGGATGGCGGTACCCTCTAGCCAATGACACCATTCAGTCAGGGCCATCTTAATGGCTAAGAGTTCTCGATTACCACATCGCAATTCCTCTCTGCAGGAGTAAAGCGTTTAGAGAAAAAGGCTACAGGGTGCAACTTGGAAGTTAAAGGATCCCTTTGGGTTAAGACTGCCCCAGCTCCAATCTCGGAGGCGTAAACCTCTAAAGGGAACTGCAGGTCAGGATCAGGATGGCAGAGCACAGGAGCAGAACAAAAGGCTTTTTTTCAGAAGAGAGAAGGCATTCATGGTTTCAGGAAGCCAAATTTTGCAGTCTTTGTTCTGTTTAGTCAACTCAGTGAGTGGAGCAACTATCTGGGAAAAGCTCTTGATAAACTTGCGGAAATAATTGGAGAACCCCAAGAATCTCTGTAGTTCCTTTAAATAAGTTGTTTGAGGCCATTCCAGAACTGCTGTGAGCTTAGAAGGATCCATGGCAAAACCCTCCTTTGAGATGACATAGCCAAGGAACTGGATCTGGACTTGATCAAACTCACATTTCTCTAATTCGGCTACCAGAGAATTGTCTCTGAGGCAGAGAAGTACCTGTCTCACATGTTCATGATGCTCCTCAAGGGTGGAAGAGAATATAAGGATATCATCCAGGTAGACGATGACAGTGCGATTGAGGAGGTCACGGAAGATGTTGAAAAATGCTTGAAAGACTGCAGAGGTATTCCACAGCCCAAAAGACATCACAAGGTATTTGTAATGCCCTGATCTCGTGTTGAAAGCAGTCTTCCATTCATGCCCTGGGAAGATGCAAATAAGATTGCACGCCCCACATAGGTCCAGCTTGGTGAAATAGCGAGCATTCTGAAGTGAATCGTAAAGTTCAGTGATCAAAGGAATGGGATAGCGATTCTTGATA
Source organism: Bombina bombina (assembly GCF_027579735.1). NCBI lineage: Eukaryota > Metazoa > Chordata > Amphibia > Anura > Bombinatoridae > Bombina > Bombina bombina. Next base: position 1,380,631,057 of record NC_069500.1, read on the forward strand.
GTGATGTTGTTTAGGGCTCTGTAGTCAATACAGGGTCTGAGCCCACCATCCTTCTTACTGACAAAAAAGAAGCCAGCCCCGGCAGGAGAAGAGGAATGGGGAATAAAGTCTTTAGCTAGGTTTTCTTGAAAATAGTCCTCTATGGACTTGGTTTCAGCTTTGGAGAGTGGATAAGTCCTCCCTTTAGGAAGTGGGGCCCCAGGAAAGAGGTTGATTTTGCAGTCATAAGGACGGTGGGGTGGCAACACATCAGCTGCTTTCTTTTCAAAGACGTCTGTGAAATCTGCATATACTGAGGGAAGGCTTGAAGGGGTCTGTAGACTGGCTATGGGAATGCGGAGCAGAGGAGTAACCTTAGCAAGGCAGGAGTGGAAGCAAGATGTACCCCAGGAGGCCAACTGTCCCTCAGCCCAGTCGAACTGTGGATTGTGTATACAAAGCCAAGGAAGACGAAGAATGACAGGTTGTGCTGGAGAATGAATGACATCAAAACTGCAACTGTTCGGTATGAAGGACTCACACAGTCAGGGTTAGGGGTGCTGATTCAAAATGGATTAAACCTGATTCAAGGGGAGTGCCATCCAGAGTAGTTATCTTGAGATATTGTTTTTTCTGCAGAAGAGGTAAGCCTGTCTGAATCATAAAACAGTGATCAAGAAAATTTCCAGCTGCCCCTGAATCAATAAAGGCTTGAGCGTGGACAGAATTCTGAAGGAAGGTCAGGGTAAGAGGGGGTGACCAGATGTGGCCTCCTTGCACACATGCCTTAGAGGGATGCAACTGCACCTCACTGACGAGGCCCATAGAGGCCGAAACGTACGTCTGGGGTTTGTTTGTTTTCCCCTGTTCAAAGGAGATTTGCCTGGTATTTCGGTGCTGGACTGTCATTTGGCAAGGTCAGACTGATGCTACAGGAGATTTTACCTTTATGAAAGGCATAGTGTGCAGAAAGAGTTTGTACCCTGGGAGTAAGGAGAGACTAAGCAAGAAAATATTTCCAGCTTCAGTTCTAAGCCTAGTTGAGTGCATCTCTATGTTTTTTTTCTGTGTTTATGCAAATGCTCTTAGGTCACCCTAAGAGAAAAAGGGGTAACCAGACAGGGTCTCCATGCACACATGCCTTAGAGGTATGCAACAGCACCTCACTGACGAGGCCCATAGAGGCCGAAATGTACATATGGTGTCTGTTTGTTTTCCCTTGTTCAAAGGAGATTTGCCTGGTATTTCGGTGCTGGACTGTCATTTGGCAGGGTCAGACTGATATGCTACAGGAGATTTTACCTTTGTGAAAGGCATAGTATGCAGAAAGAGTTTGTATCCTGCGAGTAAGGAGGGACTAAGCAAGGAAATATTTCCAGCTTCAGATCTAAGCCTAGTTGAGTGCATCTCTATGTTTTTTTCCAGGGTAACAGGTACCAAGATCCGAGAGGCGTGAGGGGATTTAGTAGTGACCAGCAGTTTAGGGGTTAACATGCAGAGTGGTCAGACAAGCAGAGTTCAGCTACAGTATATCAATCCAGCAGTTTATGGGTTAACAGGCAGAGTGGTCAGACAAGCAGAGTTTAGCAGCAGAATATCAATCCAGCAGTTTAGGGATAAAGAGGCAGAGTGGTCAAACAAGCAGAGGTCAGCAGTAGTATATCAATCCAGCAGTTTAGGGGTTAGGCAGTCAGAGTGGTCAGACAAGTAGAGTTCAGCAACAGTATATCAATCCAGCAGTTTAGGGGTTAACAGGCAGAGTGGTCAGACAAGTAGAGTTCAGCAACAGTATATCAATCCAGCATACAGCAACAATAACACCCAGGAGCACACTAAGTAACACCTATACTTGGGCAGTGCATGTAAGCACTGCAGGTTCTTACATAGGCACCAATTCGCGCCAAGGAGGACACACAGGTGTTCAGAGGAGTGGCATCCAGGATGGAGAGGCAGCGTGTGGCGATGTCATCGCCGCAAGCTATTGGCAACAGCCATAGCGAGCAGCGGCGCAGGGGCGGCATGACACCATAATTGTACTCTTTTAAATAAAGGGTTCAGAATTCCTCTAATCTTCTTCTAATCATGATGGTAATAGTGATCACCTGCCACAATTAATCACCTGTGCAGTGTTAGATAAGGTGGAGGGACACTTTTGGAGCCTCTAGTACCACAATAAAACATAGAGGGTATGATATCCCAGATTGTAAAAGAGGGAACCCCCTGTTTCCAATGTGGATGTGGAGTCTCATACTCCTGTCCCAGGGTTGTTTCATAGTTTTTATCAGCCACAAATTTTAACCAATGTAGAGGTGTATTACCAGTAATGACAGTAAAATCCTGTCCAGACAGATATGACTAAAACTTCTCTAAGGCCCAAACCAGGGCCAAACACTCATCCATATTGACATATGCCACCTAGGGCTAAGAAGGGTTTCCCGCCATGGGCATTAAGCTGACTGTAAATAAATTATTTAAACTAGGTTTGCTGGTCAAAACTTAACCTTTATTCACACACTTAGTGCATCATTAAACCATGTACAGAGACTACATTGACATAATCAATCAATCAATCAATCAATCAATCAAATAAACTACTGATGTATTTTGTCTGAAAGCTGCAGTTGTAACATGACTATGACTACAGCTTGCAGACAAAATACATCAGTAGTTCATTTGCTTGATTGATTATGGCAATGCAGTCTCTGAACATGCAAAACGTATGTGAAAGGTCAAGTTTTAACCAACTCCCGGTTTAAATCATTTGTTTGCAGCTGACAGCTCAGCTTATGTAGGTTGAGTGGTAAGATTCCAAAACCTGAACTGTATGTTCCTGGAATGGGAATGGTGCACACAGAGGGTAGACAGCGGAAGCAGGGGATCATCATTATATCACTTAACCCATAATTAGAAGTGTCTGTAGCATAAGCCTACTGAAATAAATAAAGTAGAGGCGAAATGGATAATGCTGCTCTGAGTGCTTTAAACGCTTCTTAAGAGAGCATGATCCAGCTTTTTTCTTTGTAAAGAACCATCTCCTTCTGCCTGGCACTGCAGTTGTACCAACATTTCTGCCTAGTCTGCACAGCTTTGTATCTGCAGTTTTTAACATACTCTACTCCTGAAGTCATTGATCTCTGCATTCTCCCTTCCCACTCCTCTGTGACTGAATCAAAGGGTCCCCTATAGTACTGGTCCAGCAGCAGAGTGTATATGAGGGGTGCAAGCTGTCAGGAGCCACTGGCCAACTCCTACAACTTCTACTCAAACAAACAAAACAACAGCACCCCAATGTAGTTCCAAAGTTTATTGGACTAACAGGTACATGAATGATTAAGGGGTTGACCCTCGAAAAGTTGCTGTATTTGTACCTGTTACTCCAATAAACTTTGGAACTACATTGAGGTGCTGCTGTTTTTTTTTTAGTCAAAGGGTCCCTTCACCATTGTTATATATAGTAATTCAAAAAAGGAGAAGCTTTTAGAGTCCTTGGGTATCTCCTTACATGCTAATAATAATTGCAGTAGATATCTCTCCCAACCTCTGTCCAGTGATTCTACATAGTACTTTGTAGCATTTAGGGTTGGCAAATGAAAATCACCCTGGACTCATTCGACTGGGGAGATTGGCAAGCCTATTCTCACGCAACTGGATGTGCAAGGTGGGGGAGGGGCAGCAAATGCTCGTGCATAGGTAAATATGGACCACAACTTGTGATAAAATGCAGACGTGTTCACAATATGTGAACCCTGTACATCTGCAAATTGATCTAGCCCAAAGTGTGGAACTTGGTACATAAGTATTTCATTAGGCTGCAGAGAAATCCACTCTGAAGTACAGTATATACCTGTGTCATCACAACAGTAAGGATTAAGTGTTTTCCTGAATTGCTTGGTATAGCTATGGGACTTACTATGTACACTCCCACATGCTCAAATTGTATGGTTATGATGGGAAAGGATACTTACCCATTAACTTTCTCAGACACAGAGAAGAACTGACAATAATTTTCTTACAGTGGTATCCATACTTAAAAGTTGTGGGCCAGACTAGATTTTCTTTAGTGTATGCACAAATACTGTGCCTGTGGTGTCTAAAGGGACAGATGAAAAAACTCCTTGGTGAACTGCTGATAGAGTAAATAGCATGGACGGAACTACACTGTCCTTACCTGATGTCTGTTGCAGTGTGGTAGGAGCTGCGATGTGTATAAAGATGGATGTTAGCTTGGCGCACTAAGAGCATGCTGCTCAAGCCCTTAGGAGGTCCCGGGGCTCTAGCGGAATGGGTTCTGCTGCTGCAGGAGCCATGCTAAATGATTTTTCATTAGTGCTGCCGACCCCCTGAAGTCTTTCATTTTCATCAGGCTTCTACTTAAAGGTATAGTGTGCTACATTATATTCCTGCTACAGGTTTACTCTTTGCTAGTGTGATACCATCTTATTTATTAAAGAAACTTTTTGTTTACATGGCCTTCATCAGATTTTTCTGTCTGATAGAGACTCTCAGTTTACCTCCAAATTTTGGGGGTATTTCTGTTCCATTTTACAGATCTCCAGGTCCTTGTCCTCTAGATATTATACTCAGACTAATGGCCAGACAGAGAAGACCGATCAAACCTTGAAATAATATATACAATTTTCCTCATACCTTCAGGATAATTGGTCATCTTTACCTCCTACAGCAGAGTTTACCTATAATAATCATGTTCACTAGTCGTCACAGTTTTTTTGCAAATTATGGCTTTCATCTTGTAGTGTTTCCGGATCTCCCTGCTTGATCACCAGCTCCAGATTTTAATCAATGTTTGTCTTTCTTGACTAAAAACTTTCAGTTGCTTCAAGACACATTGCTTCAGTCTCAACAGCAGCAAAAGGTATTTGCAGATATGTCACATTCCCCTGCTCCCGCTTATGCTTATAGGGATTTGGTGTGACTGTCTACTTTGAATTTTAAGTTGTCTTGCCCTTTCAGGAAGTTGGGAACTTGTTTTGTTGGCCCTTTTCAGATTTCAAAGATTGTTAATCCTGTGGCTGTGAAGCTTGATCTTCCCATGACGTACAAGATTCATCTCATCTTTCATGTATCTACGATCAAAAAAGTTGTGATAATCTCTTTCCTCAACTTGTCCCTCCTCATATTTCTGTTGATGGTGTGGTTGAGTTTGAAGTTGATAACATTTTTTATTCACGTTTACATCATGGACATTTTCATTAAATGGAAGTGTTATGGGAAACTGTGACAAATGTTTACGCTTCAAGACTTATTGGACGTTTTTCATTGTCTGTATCCCTGGGGTTGTGCTTGAGAAGGGGGTTATGTCAGATCCGACAGCACAACCAGAGCCGAGCTATCCTTACCCACAGTCTGTGCAATGTGGTCGGAGCTGCACTGTGTGCAAAGAGGGACAGTCAGCTTGTGAAGCTAATGGCTGCTGTGTTCAAGCCCTTAAGAGGTCCAGGTATGCTAATGGAATGGGATCTGCTGCATGCATAAGTGCATTAGTGTGGCATGGTCCCCAAAGTCATTCATGTTACTCAGGCTTCTACTTAGTTCTCCTTTTATGTTTTTTTTATATTTTGACAACCTCTGGTCATACTTTTATTGCCAAGCCTGAATGGTAGGTGTTAAAAGGCCATCTTGGATTTTTATTCAGTGCTTACACATACAAAAAATACCGCCGCATTGCAAAGCTTAAAAAAAATAATTAAAAAATCTTTTTAAAAAAAGTTTAAAATAGCATGTACACAAGGAAGTATGCATAAGATGTTTCATGGCTGTTGTCCCAGAAGGAAGTTTCTTCTAAAGATGATGCACACGAAAGCCTGCAAACAGTTTGCTGAAGACAAGCAGACTAAGAACATGGATTACTGGAACCATGTCCTGTGGTCCTATGAGACCAAGATAAAATTATTTGGTTCAGATGGTGTCAAGCGTGTGTGGCGGCAACCAGGTGAGGAGTACTGGTGGTGGGAGTGTCATGGTCTGGGCTGCATGAGTGCTGCCGCCATTGGGGAGCTACAGTTCATTGAGGGAACCATGAATGCCAACATGTACTGTGACATACTGAAGCAGAGCATGATCCCCTCCCTTCGGAGACTGGGCCACAGGGCAGTATTCCAACATGATAATTACCCCAAACACACCTCCAAGACGACCTTTGCCTTGCTAAAGAAACTGAGGGTAAAGGTGATGGACTGGCCAAGCATGTCTCCAGACCTAAACTCTATGGAGCATCTGTGGGGCATCCTCAAAAAGAATGTGGGGGAGTGCAAGGTCTCTAACATCCACCAGCTCCATGATGTCATCATGGAGGAGTGGAAGAGGATTCCAGTGGCAACCTGTGAAGCTCTGGTGAACTCCATGCCCAAGAGGGTTAAGGCAGTGCTGGAAAATAATGGTGGCCACACAAAATATTGAAACTTTGGGCCCAATTTGGACATTTCCACTTAGGGGTGTACTCACTTTTGTTGCCAATGGTTTAGACATTAATGGCTGTGTGTTGAGTTATTTTGAGGGGTCCTAACACTAATCAGTTTCTACACTGCAGCAAATCATGTCTACTGGGTGGTGTGTTCCAGATTATATAACTGTGGTATACATATAAAGCTAGGAGTTTCACTCTGTGTAGACATGATTTGCTGCAGTGTGGAAACTGATTAGTGTTAGGACCAGTCTATTGTGGGACACCTTGTAAGTGGTGACTGGCTTAGCAGAATATAATCATATTGTTTGACTAAGATCCCTATTTTAATTTAAATTTAAACAGGCAATTTTTTGGAGCATAAATATAAGTTAATATTATTGTGAGATGTTTATCCCAATCTTATTTGAACTATGTAAGTATATTTAGCAGACAGAATTTTTATTTAAATTTAAAAGCATATTTAACAGGCAATTTTTTGCAGCATAAATATAAGTCAATAATATTGTGAGATGTTTATCCCAATCTTATTTGAACTATGTAAGTATATTTAGCAGACAGAAGTATATATAAATATGCTATAAATATGTGGACTTAAGTGGTTGGATGTGCACCAATACTTTTTTGTTGTTTTGTAATTGTTTTGGTCACTTTGGTAGCCCTCCCACAATATGTGTGTTAAGATTAAACAGTCCTTTTGTGGTGTGCTTAACCAAAATACCCCCTTGTTGTATCTTTTCAATAGGGAATTGACCAAACCCCCCCCCCCCCTTTTTGGTTAATGCACACCACCCAGCCCAGGTGTGTTCCAGATTATATAACTGTGGTATACATATAAAGCTAGGGAGTTTCACTCTGTGTAGACATGATTTGCTGCAGTGTGGAAACTGATTAGTGTTAGGACCAGTCTATTGTGGGACACCTTGTAAGTGGTGACTGACTAACCAAAATACCCCCTTGTTGTATCCTTAGGAATAATAACCGTCTTATCTGCAGAACCCCTGCGGACATATCAACTTTCTGCAGAACTTTGGGTATTGACCCAACACCTGAGACTGTATTGCAGGATATTACTCCATCTACCACTCCTAGAAGATCTGGAGAACCGTCAACTTCCTGGAGAACAGCTACTCATAGGAAAACCAAAGAACCTACTGCTGCGTCCTCTGGGCGCAAATCACCTAGCCCTCGCTCCCCGACTAACCCGACTTGAGACATTAAAGGTACTACGCTGCTTACAGTTTACATACCATAAACGGACTGCCCTGTATGCCTAAAGTCCAACAGCAAATTTTCTCAGACTAGCTTTCTAAGCCGGACTGAACTTTGCTACATAAGTTAATGATGCTAGATGAATAGAGGTAATATTGTTCTTAGAATAACTTGTTTATCTTAAGATTTCAGTAAGTTTATTACAGTATACCGACACATATAGATCAATACAGATGTAGCTACTGCTATATCTCGCCATACTGAGACACCCAGAATGGGTTTCGATTATGTGTATATGATATACTTATAGAGCCCGTTAAAATTACTTCCCCATGTTTGCTCTCAATATGAACTATATTAGGGAGAGAGATTTTCAACTACATTTGTTGTTATTATGCTTGTTTTGCATTTGACATTGTTGTTTTTTGTTGTTTTTCATCATTTGCATTGTACTAACTACAAAAATGTTTGTTGCAATTCTATTGCTATTTTACAAGGCTTTTCCTCAGATTAATCCCAGGAGGTTCCTAACATTTCTGAAGTAAGTTTTCAACCACTTACTATAAATGGCCCATTCTAAACGCAAGATTACACGACAGTTAACTATTATAACTCAAAATGTCAAAGGCCTAAACTCACCACAAAAACGTTTGCAAAGCCTTATCAAACTTGACGAAAAGACATGCTGACATCCTGTTCTTACAGGAAACACATTTTAAACACCACAAAGAACCAAAGTACTTTGGGACAACCTTTACTACTCATTACCACAGCTCTGGATAACATAAAAAGGAGGTGTAAACATCCTAAAACATAAATCCCTTCCCTTTACCCTTACACACAGTATCACTGACAAAGAAGGACGATTCTTGGGCCTGACAAGTTTACTATTTGGCAGACCTATAACATTAATCAACATATACGCCCCAAATACCAATTAAACTGTTTGGTTTTTTTTTTAAATATGTTTACTAAAACACGGGACCTTGCAACAGGCCCAATATTCTTAGTTGGAGACTTCAACGTTCCACTACAACCTATGCAAGATAGCTTCAATACAAATATAAAAGTCCCCCCAAAAAATCACCAATACTTTGTGGAATGGGTCAAAGGATCTTAATCTATATAACACATGGAGATTTATACACCAAAGCACTAGAGATTATACTTTCTTTTCACACCCTAACAAGACCTATAGTAGGCTAGAAGATTACATCTTCACAAACCAAAAAGGCTTATCACAAATACACCGTTGCGATCTATCTCCTACTTCTTAGTCAGACCATTCAGTGGTTAAACTAAAAATATCCTGGCCCGACATGCCAACTGATCCATAGCTATGGAAACTTGATGATTCCCTTCTAGACCACCCAGACACAAACACTAAAGTTGCCAGCATAATTACTGAATACTTCAATAATAACACATATTCAATTAATAAATAAAGGGATGATATGGGAAGCTCACAAATGTGTGCTAAGAGGAGAATTCATCAAATTTAAGTCTAGACACCGCCAGCAACACAATAAACAATACGCTGACTTAACAAGCCAATTCACAAAATTAGACCTAGCATAGAAAAGAGACCCAACCAATCCTTCTATTATGAAATAACTACAAACAATACGCACAGAATTGGATCACTTGCGTAGAATACCAATCCTTATGTAGAAAAACTAATAGTATGTTTTATTATGAAAACAAATATTAAAAAAAATATAGTATTAGTGCGCTATACAGCTACGGGGTCTGAAAATTAAAAGTATAAATAAAAAATATAAAAAACCAACTGGTAAAAATAACAAAAGTTAAATATCTAATAACATTTATTAATGAAAAACAACCATGGGACCAAGTGTGTCCAATGGACCCAGGCAGCACTTAACAAGGGACAGCACTTCAGTGGCTGAGTCAGTCACTGTCAGACCCAGACTACTCCTATCCTCTGTCTCTGTAGGAAAAGTTGCAGGCTCTCAGCAGCATAACCTTATTATACACAAAGACACAGAACTGGTCAGGGGCGATATTCAACCTAGGAGAAGTGCATCTCTTCCCTAACTTATTGCACAATTGTGCATAAGCATTGGTTGCATACAGGTCGGTAGGCAGATTTAGTAAGGTCAAAGGCCAGGCTAGTAGGTAACGATTGTAATCGGGAAAGTTACTACTGGGAGGGGGCGTCATTTCATTCTCTGACCCAGTTTCTTGATCTGGCCCTGAATAGAAGACAAATTATAACCTAATGACCGGTCATGTACTAGTACTCCTAGGTCTAAGAAACAATATCCTATTGTAAACACATATATAATATATACAGCACTAGTACTGGAAAGTGCAACACTAGTATCGGAAAGTGCACGTGACTAACATGTGAAAATGCTAGACTAAAGAGGAATTGATGGCTATAATGCCTTCGGTTTGTAAATGAGTGTGTTTCACAATCAACCTATTATATTATAATATAAAGTACAATAGGTTGCCTTGCATTTATAAGCAAATATATATTGTAAATTGACCTGTGCTATTATAATAATATAGGTCGTTATAGAAAAAAGTTAGTTTCATTGTGAATGTGCAATATATAGCAAATTGTATGATGCAGAACTTATATAAGTGAAAGTGCAAAGTGCCTATTTAACATATACAATATTAAAATCACTAATAAGTGATAATTCCTTATACGCCAGGATTCATAATAGTTGAGATTAATAAAGTGAAGAAAATGTCTATTCAGTAATTCATCCAATCACTGTTATATAATAATCTTCCTTTTGTTTGCAAGTATTATGCCAAAAAACACTTAAGTCTCAAAAAGTTTATGCCCTTATTAAGTCTTTTAGCGTAACGTATCAATGAGGGATATATGTCTCCTATGTTTGTTACTAATGCAGTGTTCCTATTGTAGGGACTTCGTAATATAAAACTGCATATATAAACTTAATGTGGTACCTTGTTATATGCACGGACGAGCTGTACATCTCTCTAGTGCCCAGAATCAATGCATCCAACAGGTCTCTTACCATACTCCGACTAAGGCACAGGTGTCTCCACAGTTGCTGTCCGTCGTTACCTGGTTGGCCCACGTGATGTTTCCAAGCCAATTCTGTGCCTGAAGGGAGAAATGTAGTTCTGTACTGGAATAGGTAGTTCCGTAATGGTCGCTGTTCTTTACTCTGCGCAGAGATTTAAACCGAAAGCGGTTTAAAGGAAAAGAATCCCTTTTGCAATCCAAATAATCCTTTGCTTTCTTTAGTTTTAGACCAAAGGCAATAACTGTCCTGCTATCATCCAACGCGTTTCGCTGTGTTCAACGGCTTTATCAAGATGATTTCCAGCAGTGATAGATGTCCTTATAAAGCATCTTAATCTGAGTGATTGGTTACACATTTGCTCATTAGCTTGATATCCGGTTTTCTTAAGGAGGACTTGTTTAAGGAGGATTATTCAAATAGTGATTTTTGGCAATCTTGCATTTGATAATAATTGTGCAGGCATAAATAGATATATATAAATATATAATCTTATATTATAAAATTGAATATACTCGGATAAAACTACAATATGTAGACTCAGATGTTTCTTAAAAATAAAAAATCGTACTAAATTTAGGCTCAACAATTCATTTAGCACCTTTCTTGCATATAAAAAATGGGATTAAAAATTCTAAAAGGTATTCTAGTAGAAAACATTAATAAATATTATTTAGTATTATTATTTATTATTATATTATTATTATTTAATTTTATTACGAAAACAACAGAGCTGGGAAATTGTTAGCAAGAGCACTAAAAAAGAAAATGTTTAAGTTATATATATATATGAACTACGCATACCACACAAACCACCTCTTAAAACCACAAAAGATATTTTACAATCTTTTCATAATACTATACAGACTTATATAACTTAAAACATGAACCCCCCTCTCAAACCCCTTTATCCAAACTATCGGTATATATTGATGACTCTAACCTCAGACCAACGACAACAACTTAACAGACAAATCACTATTCAAGAAACTTTGACTGCCATTAAAACATTAAAGCCTGGAAAAAGTCCGGGTCCTGATGGTTTTACGGCCAAATACTACCGAGCATTCTCTTCTTTTCTAGTCCCCTTCCTTACCACTATATTTAATTAAACATACAGCGATAACTCTTTCCCATCTTTGATGTTAGAGGCGCATGTAGTGGTGATCCCTAAACCGGGTAAACCACCGACAACACCTGCAAACTTTCGACCTATCTCCCTCTTGAATACTGATATTAAATTGTATGCAAAAATTCTGGCCTTTCGTATAAATTCGGTCCTCACTTCTATTATACATGTTAATCAAGCAGGCTTTACTCCCACCAGAGAGGCTAGAGATAACACCACTTAAATACTATCCCTTATAGAATATGCAAATAGGCAACGCATTCCATCAGTATTTATATCGATGGATGCAGAAAAAGCCTTTGATCGATTGGACTGGTTATTTCTTAAACAGGAAATTATCAAATTTGGGTTTGACCAAGACTTTATTGGAAACATTTTCACTTTATACAATACACCTCAGGCTAAAATCAGACTGAATGACTCTTTATCTAATCCATTTCAGATCTCAAATAGCACGAGACAGGGGTGTCCTCTGTCTCCCCTGCTGTTTGTGATAGCAATGGAGATACTTGCTTCAACCATAAGACGTAACCCCAAAATACCAGGTTTTACAATAGACTGTTCTGAGTACAAACTCACTCTCTACACCAGTGTTTCCCAACCGCGGTCCTCAAAAAACGCTAATCTAAAAAAAAGCCACCCCAAAAATTAAAAAAAGCCTAAGACTAAGCCCCACATATGTACTCACCGTTCCTGAAGTCCAGTAGTGAAGGTCTTCTTCCAGGCAGCTCCATAATCTTTTATCTTCATCCGGAGCGAAGGCGGCTCGGAGTGGAGTGGTCTTCCCTGATGCGGGGATCCGGAGCGGCGGCCCTCAGCAGCGGTCTTCAGCAGTGGCGATCCTCAGCAGCATGGACGCTCCTCTTCATCTGATCTCTGTCGTAAACTAAAAATTGAATGGAAGGTACCGCATTCAATTTGTTGTACCTTGCATTCCTATTGGCTGAGATTTTGAAATCAGCCAATAGGATTAGTGCTACTGAAATCCTATTGGCTGTTCAAATCAGCCAAAAAAAATTCATTCTATTGGCTGATTTAAAAATTTCAGCCAATAGGAATGCAAGGTACCCCAATAAATTGGATTCAATCTTCAGTGAGCGGCAGACGATCACATTAAAAGGAGCCTCCACGCCGCTGAGGACCGCCGCCGCTGAGGACCTCTGCTCCAGATCCGTGCATCGGGGAAGCCAGCTCCGCTCCAGGTGAAGATAGAAGATGATGGAGCCGCCTGGAAGAAGACTTTTTCCCCCAGACTTCAGGAACAGTGAGTACCTATTAGGGGCTTAGTCTTAGATTTTTTTGGTTTTTTTTGGGGTGGTTTTTATTTTTTAGATTAGGGTTTTTTGGGCTGTAAAAGAGCTGATTGCCCTTTTAAGGGCAGTAAAAGAGCTGAATGCCACCTTCGCTCCAGAAGAAGATAGAAGATGATGGAGCCGCCTGAAAGAAGACCTACTCCGCCGGACTTCAGGAACAGTGAGTACCTATTTGGTATTTTGGGCTTAGTCTTAGGGTTTTTTTTTATTTTTGGGTGGTTTTTTTAGATTTGTTTTTTTTTGGGCTGTAAAAGAGCAATGCCCTACAAAAGGTTTTATTTTTAAATTAATGTTAGAATTTTTATTTTAAAGGGGGCTTAGTAATTAAATTAGTTATTTGGGTTGTGGGGGGTTGGCGGTTTAGGAGTTAATAGGTTAATTAGGTTTATTGCGATGTGGGGGTTTGGTGGTTTAGGGGTTAATAGGTTTATTAGGTTTATAGTGATGTGGGGGTTGGCGGTTTAGGGGTTAATATTTTAATTATTTTATTTGCATTGTTTAATTTGCAGATTAGGGGTTAATTCGGTCTCTCGCAATCCACCCTATTCCCTACTCACCGTGATGGACACTCCATCGTCCTGGTATTTTCCTACCTCTTCTCTATATCTGACCTCACCTGTCGCCCGTTTCCCCTTTCAGACCATCACCTGGTCACCTATAATATTAATACAACAGCTAAACCCACTTCTCCATCCCACCCCCTCACCTGTAGAAATCTACACGCTGTGGATCCGCTCCAATTTTTAAAAATCATTCAAGATCTCCTCCCTCACACTTCCACTATAACCTTCCCTGATCTCGCTACAGCCCACTATAACAAAACTCTCTCCTCTGCACTAGACACCCTTGCCCCTCCCCAACAGCGCAAAACATCACGCAGTCAGTTATAGCCCAGGCACTCTCAGCAAACACGCTATTTGCAAAAATGCTCCCGTACTGCTGAGCGTGTCTTGAGGAAAACTCACTGTGAATCTGATTTCATACACTATAAGTTTATTCTTCGTTCATACACTTCTGCCCTTCACTTAGCCAAGCAAACCTACTTCTCTTCTCTCATATCTACTCTTTCCTCAAACCCTAAATGACTCTCCTCCACCCTTAACTCTCTCCTCTACCCACCTGCTCCACCCCCCCCCCCGTCTGTCTTTAGCGCTCAAGACCTGGCAGAATACTTTTTAAACAAAACACGTACAATCTGAAGCAACATCCCATCACCAACCTGCAATATTCCAACAACAGGCCCAGTTACTCCCTCTGCCACCCTCTGCATCTTCCATCCAGCCACTGAGAATGGAGTTTCTTCGTTACTATCTTCCTCACGCCTCACTACCTTCCCGCTCGACCCTATCCCTCCCCATCTAATACCCTCCCTGTCTTCCACCCTCACTCCTGCTCTTACTCACATCTTCAACCTATTTCTCTCTACCGGTTCATTCCCATCTTCTTTCAAACACGCAAACGTCACTCCCAAACTCAAAAAACCCTTCTTCAACCCTATTTCTCCTGAAAGCTACCGCCCCATATCACTGCTTCCACTAATATCAAAACTCCTTGAAAAACTAGTTTACAATCGCTTAACCCACTTCCTGTCCACCAATTCCTTGCTTGACCCCCTGCAATCTGGATTCTGCCCCAAACACTCAACTAAGACTGCCTTTACCAAGGTTACTAACAATCTTCTCTCTGCTAAAAGTATTGGCCACTACTCTATGCTCATCTTACTTTACCTCTCAGCTGCCTTTGACACAGTTGACCACCCCCTCCTCCGACAGACCCTTAGCTCTTTTGGCCTCTGTGACACTGCTCTTTCTTGGATTCACTTCTACCTTTCTCACAGGTCTTTCTCTGTGTCATTTGCCAGCGACTCCTCCTCTCCCATGCCTCTGCCTGTTGGAGTACCTCAAAGATCTGTTCTAGGTCCTCTACTCTTCTCAATTTATACTTCTTCACTGGGTAAACTTATCAACAGTTATGGCTTCAAATATCACCTCTATGCTAATGACACCCAGATCGACCACTCTACCCTTGCTCTCTCTCCCTCTGTCCTTTCTTATGTCAGCGACTGCTTATCTGGTATCTCTTCCTGGATGGCCTCTCACCACCTAAAGATTAACATGTCCAAGACTGAGCTCCTTCTATTCCCCCCCCCCCCCTCAAGCTCTACGCCGACTCCTGACTTCTCTATCCCTGTGGACGGCATCACCATTTCCCCATCGCCCTAAGTCAGCTGCCTCAGAGTTACACTTGACTCAAATCTATCCTTCTTCCCCCACATCCAATCGCTTTCTACATCCTGCTGCAACCACCTACGCAATATTTCCAAGATTTGCCCTTTTCTGAGCGCTAACACCACAAATCAAATAATCCACTCCCTTGTTATTTCCCGACTTGACTACTGCAATAACCTTCTTACTGGCCTTCCTCTTTCCCGCGTCTCCCCCCATTCAATCCATTCTAAATGCCTCTGCCAGGCTAATCCACCTTTTCTGTAGCTCTGTATCTGCTGCACCTCTCTGCGAGTCCCTTAATTGGCAACCCATTCACAGCAGAATTAAATTAAAAATTCCCACCCTTACATAAAAAGCTCTCACCTACACCTCTCCCCACTACCTATCCTCTCTAATAAACAAGTATACTCCAGCCCGCCCACTAAGATCTAACAATGACCTGCTCCTTGCATCTTCAACTATCACCTCTTCCCATGCTAGAGTGCAGGACTTCTGTTGTGCAGCACCTACCCACTGGAACACTCTCCCTCGTGCTGTCAGGCTTTGCCCTAATCTTTCTTCCTTTAAATGCTCCCTGAAGACTTTTTTGTTCAAAGAAGCCTACCACCCAACTCAATAATAAATTAATTTCACTTCCTTAATCTAACACTGCATTAACATCTTTCTCAGTCTTCCAGTCCTCACCTCCTGTTTCTTAACCTCCTACCTTTCTAGATTGTAAGTTCCCACGGGAATAGGGCCCTCAATTCCTGATGTATTTGTTTGTAAATTACAAGTTTTATATTATTGTTTTATTTAAATGAATTGTACCCATGGACAGCGCTGCAGAATATGTTGGTGCTTCATAAATAAAGTATAATAATAATAATAATAATAATAATAATTACTTTATTATTTTGGAATGTGGGGGTTGGAGCATTAGGTGTTTATTAATATTTCTTGTGGGCGCTTAATTTTTTTTTTTTAGTTAATACTTCATACGGGCACTTCGGTTTTTTTATTATTTCGTGCGGGCGGTTAGTTTTTTTTTTTGTTATTTAGAGCGGGGGGTTACGTGTTTTTATGTTATTTCGTGCGGGCGGTTGCGTTTTTTTTTTTTTTAATGCTTTGTTTGCCTACGCTGCATCCAGGTGGATTCTTTTGGTTACAAACGCATTTATAGTATATGTATATATATATATATATATATATATATATATAATATATATATATATATACACACACTCATACATCTTTAGACATGTATATGTATGTATCTCTATGTTAAAGCCCTTTACCTGCCTTTTTTTTCTAACACCTGAGACCTTTATAACTTTTTTGTGCAATATTTTTTTTTAAATTTTTTATTAGATAGTGTTATTATGACTGTAACTGTACTTTGTTATGTATTTTTTATATATTTCGTGACACTTTTTTGTAACTCTGAGGACACTTCCGACGAGCGATCGCATATACTTTCAACGTGTAATACACGCGCCCCACTCATAACCTGGCTCTTATAGTGTGTGCAGACCTTTTGCAATGCAGCACTTAATTGCTGATATATACTGTGCCTATATAAATATTTAGGGCCAGATAACAGGAGGAGCGCTAAATATCGCTTTCATGAAATCGATATTTGAGCTCGACTGTGTAATAACAGCGCACGCTAATGTTCAGCATCAGAATCTAAGCGCAGTGAAGGGGGTAAGTAGTGCAGTGATGGCAGCAAATTTAAATATATATGTATATGAATATATAATTATATACATATATAATTATGTGTTAATATATGTATATACCCATAATAACACATGAATATATATGTATATAAGCATATACATGTATATTTACTGAGAACACACAGTTCCCATAGACCGAAAAGGTAAAGGCACTTTTCAGTGCCGTTTTGTTTTTCTAACACCCCACTCCCACCAACTTTACCCCCAAAATACTGCCTAGTCCTAGTGCAATGATTTTATTAAAAAATAAAGATGCTGCTATCTTTATTCTTTAATAAAATACACCACACTGTATATGTTGGGGACATTTGGGGCACATTTATAAAATTAACCAAAGTTAATTGGCCCAGAAATGCTCCAGTAAATTCCAGCCCCAGCAGATGAAAAGCCTGATGTCTGCTAAACAAAGCCTCAGTATATACACTATTAAGATGCTTG
Source organism: Bombina bombina (assembly GCF_027579735.1). Taxonomy (NCBI): domain Eukaryota; kingdom Metazoa; phylum Chordata; class Amphibia; order Anura; family Bombinatoridae; genus Bombina; species Bombina bombina. Next base: position 1,380,648,527 of record NC_069500.1, read on the forward strand.
ATTTCATCACCTCTTGCCTCCTACCCTGGGATTATATATCACATATTATAGCTTTCTTTACCTGACACCCGACCTCACACTGCTAAACTTCAGTATAACCGGAGACCATAGAAACTGCAGAAAAAAACCAAACAGGGCTAGATTACAAATACCGCGGTAAATCTAAATTTTTACTTGGTAGTTTATTTTTAGAATAGAACTTTTTTTTATTTTGCTTTTTTTTTAAGGGGTATTAGGAATATTTTTTTTTATCTTATTCTTTGGTGATTTCGTTTGTTATTTTTTGTAATTGTAATTTTTGTAATGGTAGGGTTTATTATTTTTTGTAAATGTTAGTTTTTATTATTTTTGGTAATGTAGGTTTCTTTTCAATGGCATGGAGAGTCCACAAATCCATTCAATTACTAGTGGGAATTCAACTCCTGGCCACCAGGTGGAGGCAAAGAACACCATAGCAAAGCTTCAAGTATCCTCCCATTCCCCACATTCCCCAGTCATTCTTTGCCTGTGTAACAGAGTAGGTGATGTGCGAAGAAGATGTCTGACGAAATCAAGTTGTTAATCCTTTAATGAGTACCTGCAAGAAAGGATTGGGGATATGCTGTGTCCATGTAATTCTCTTTAGTAAGAGTAATGGTGGCTTTTAGCATTTGGAAGATGGCGAGGTGGTCTTTGCTTACCTTCCAACATTTTTGCTACCCCTATATAGAAAACCAGGGTTGGTTACTCTGTTTTTTCTTTATTTACAGTTCTATGCCAGTGAGGATTCTGTCACACCTGTTTGCTGTACCTGCCCTACAGCGGATCCACAGGTAAGTGCTTTTACCTTCTAGGTGAGAAGGATGCAGCACTTAGGAGTTACTTGTTTTGAAAAAAATAAAATAAAAAAGGATACTTTAAGAACAGGGTGGATCCTTATGGGACTGAATATCCCTTTTAAAGGTTGGGGGATTTATTGGGCAGCAGTTCATTGCACTGTTCTGTCATGTGAAGACTTTTTTTTATTTTAGCTATGGGGATTTGCTTGCACAAGTTTACCTTTTATTTAGTTTGGGTAATATCTCTTTAAGAAAGTTTTTGGACAGTACCTTACTTTTGAATTTGTGATCATGTGACCGCTCTGTTACTTCCTGAGTGCTGAACTGTTTGTTTCTAGCCGGCTGCTTGGATGCCAGATTTTCTAGGAGACAGACCGGATTTTCTTGCATTAGATCGTTTTTGCGGCTTATCACTTCTCTCTGACGTTTACAGCTTTCTAGGATCTGCAGTTTGAACAGGATTTATCTGCTGGTGTGGATTGGATTCCTGGTTACCGGTTGGTTCAGTCTCTCCAGCATGGCTGGAGCGTAGAGGTGCTGGTTTTAATAATTATTTATCTATGCTTAGAATTTGATTCTAATGTTTTTATATTGAAATAGTATAAGGGAAATAAAGGGCTTTTTTATTTACTATGGAAGTCGATCCCAGCTTTCTCTGTCATTTGATAAATGTCTTTATTGTGCAGATGCCCAGGTTATACCTTCTGTACAATTTTGTTCCCCTTGCCTTAATAAAGTTTTATTATCTAAGGATAAGGATTCCTTATCTGAGCCTTCTTTTTCTCAGGATAATGCTGTTCAGGGGTTGTCTCAGCGGTCTGCTAACATGTCCCAGTTTTTGACAGATTCACATGCAGTGCTCTGCGGTTCCTCTCAGACAGTCTCTGGGAGTGTTTGCTTGCCTAAAGATTTTGCTGCGCAGTTGACTTCTGCAGTTTCTGTAGCCCTAAGTGCTTTACCTAGTTCTGTTAAAAGGAAGAGGAAATCTAAGAACATTTCTATGGGTTCTGATTCCGCCAAGACTGATTTGGTTAGTCTTTCTCAGTTATCTAGCGAGGATCATTCCTTTGCACCTTCTGAGGGCAAGATCTCTGATTCAGAATCTGCAGTTCCTAGTAGAATATATTCTGAGGAGGTTAATTTTAGATTTAAACTGGGGCATCTCCGTTTACTTTTGAAGGTTTTAGCTACTTTGGATGCCCTTGAAACTGTTGCAGAGGTTCCTAAAAGGGCTAATAAACTGAATAGAGTTTATGATGTCAAACCTAAATCTGTGGAGGTTTTTCCGGTTCCAGATCGCATGTCTGACATTATATTTCAGGAAAAGCCAGGTGTTCCTTTTAACCCGTCTCCTGTGTTTAAAAAGATGTTTCCTGTGGCTGATTCAGTGCAAGATCTGTGGCACACTGTTCCTAGAGTAGAGGGCGCAATCTACTTTAGTCAAGAAAACTACTATTCCTCTCGAGGATAGTTCCTCTTTTAGAGACCCTATAGATAAGAAACTGGAGGGTTATTTAAGAACGATATTTCTTCATCAGGGTTTGCAGTGGCAACCAGTTCTAGTATTGCGACAGTTGCTGGTGCAGCCTCTTATTGGTGTGACTCTTTGTCTGATCTAATTTCAGAGGAGATTACTTTAGAGGAGATCCAGGATAGAATCAAGGTTCTAAAGCTGGCTAATACTTTTATCTGTGATGCCAATATGCAAGTTGTTAGGCTGGGAGCCAAGATTTCTAGTTTTGCAATACTAGCCAGCAGAGACCTTTAGTTAATGTCTTGGTCTGCGGATGTGACTTCTAAATCCAAGCTTCTGTCTCTACCTTTTAAGGGTATTTACACGGTTACTGGTGGAAAGGGAGTGTTTTTTTTCACAGAATAAGAAGAATAGACCCAAGGGTTGTAAGACTTCTAATTTTCGTTCTTTTCGTAACTTCAAGGGACAGAGATCCTCCTTGTCTTCTAAATCTGAGCAAGCCTAGACTTCTTGGAGAGCTAAAGAGCCCGGGAACAAGGCTAAGCAATCCAGAAAGCCTTCCGCTGAGGCTAAGTCAGCATGAAGGGGCCTCCCCCGATCCAGTTCTGGATCAGGTAGGGGGCAGGCTTTCCTTTTTTCAGCAGGCTTGGATTTGCAATGTTCCAGATCCTTGGGCAGTGGATGTAGTCTCCCAGGGATACAGGATAGTATTCAAGTCTTGTCTCCCCAGGAACAGATTCCTATTATCAAGATTATCTGTAAACCAGGTAAAGAGAGAGGCCTTCTTAAACCGCGTAAGGGATTTGTCCTCTCTGGGGGTGATTATCCCAGTTCCTCTAGCAGAACAGGGTCAGGGGTTTTATTCTAATCTTTTTGTAGTTCCCAAAAAGGAGGGAACTTTTTGACCCATTCTAGACTTAAAACCTCTCAACAAGTTTCTCAAGGTCCCGTCCTTCAAAATGGAGACTATTTGTTCTATTCTCCCTCTAATTCAGGAGGGTCAGTTTATGACCACTATTTACCTCAAGGATGCATATCTTAATGTGTCTATACACAGGGAACATTTCAAGTTCCTGAGGTTCGCTTTTTTGGATCATCATTTCCAATTTGTAGCCATACCTTTCGGCCTTGCCACTGCTCCTTGAATCTTTATGAAGGTTCTAGGGGCTCTTTTGGCTGTGGCCAGATCTCTAGGAATTGCGGTGGCTCCTTACCTGGACGATATCTTGGTCCAGGCACCATCTTTTCAGTTAGCAAGATCCCATACAGATTCTCTGTTAGCTATTCTCTGCTTTTACGTGTGGACGGTGAATCTAGGGAAAAGTACCTTGGTGCCAATTACCAGGGTATGTTTTCTGGGGATAATCATAGACTCAGTATCTATGACAATTTTTTTGATGGAGGTCAGAAAATTCAAGCTTCTAGAGGCCTGTCGTTCTCTTCAGTCCTCTGTTTGTCCATCGGTGGCTGTATGGATGGAAGTAATTGGTCTCATGGCGGCATCCATGGACATTATTCTGTTTGCTTCCTTCCATCTAAGACCTCTACAGTTATGTATGCTCAATCAATGGAACGGAGACCATTCGGTTCTCTCTCAGAGGATAGTTTTAGACTCTCAGACAAGGATGTCTCTGTCTTGGTGGATCTCCCAGGACCATTTGTCTTGAACAACATCACTTCAGTGGCGTATATCAACCACCAAGGAGGAACTCTGAGCTTGTTAGCTATGAAGGAGGTGACTTGCATTCTTCAGTGGGCAGAGTCTCACAATCATCATCTCTCTGCCATTCGTATCCCAGGGGTGGACAACTGGGAAGCTGATTATCTGAGCAGGCAGACGTTTCATCCAGGGGAATGGGCTCTCCATCCGGAAGTTTTTTTCGATGTTAACCCTCAAGTGGGGAGTTCCAGAGCTGGATCTGATGGCATCTTGTCTAAACACCAAGCTTTCAAGATACGGAGCAAGATCAAGAGATCCTCAAGCAGCTCTGGTAGATGCCCTGGCAGTGCCATGGGATTTCGGTCTAATTTATCTGTTTTCCTCCAGTTGCCCTCCTTCCCGTATCAAACAGGAGCAGACTTCAGTGATTCTAATATCTCCTGCGTGGCCTCGCAGAACTTGGTTTGCGGACCTATTGAAGATGTCATCATTTCCCCTGTGGAAATTTCCTCTGAGGAAGGATTTTCTACTTCAGGGTCCCTTCCTCCATCTGAACTTAGTCTCTCTGAAGCTGACTGCTTGGAGATTGATCTCTTAGTCTTGTCCAGACAAGGTTTTTCTGTGAAGGTTATTGAGACTATGATTCAGGCTCGTAAGCCTGTTACACGCAAGATTTATTATAAGGTATGGCGTAAATACCTTCATTGGTGTGGATCTAGGGTTTTTTCTTGGAGTCAGGTGAGAATTCCCCGTATTCTGTCCTTTCTTCAAGAGGGCTTGGAGAAGGGGTTATCAGTCAGTACTCTGTTGATTCTTCTGCAGAAGCGTCTGTCAATTTTGCCAGATGTTCAATCTTTTGTCCAGGCTTTGGTTAGAATCAGGCCTGTGTTTAGGTCAATTGCTCTTCCTTGGAGTTTTAATCTGGTTCTTAAAGTTCTGCAGCAGGCTCCATTTGAGCCTATGCATTCTGTTGATATAAGTTATTGTCCTGGAAGGTTTTGTTTCTGCTGGCAATTTCTTCTGCCCATAGAGTTTCGGAGCTTTCGGCTCTACAGTGTGATTCTCCTTATCTTATTCTTCATGCAGATAAGGCAGTTCTCTGTACTAAATTAGGATTTTTACTTAAGGTGGTTTCGGAACGCAATATTAACCAAGAAATTGTTGTTACTTTATTTTGTCCTAATTCTTCCTCTAAGAAGGAGCGGTTGTTGCACAATCTGGATGTAGTGCGTGCTTTGAAGTTCTATTACACAGGCTATGAAAGATTTTCGTCAATCTTCTGCTCTTTTTGTTGTCTTTTCTGGTAAATGGAGAGGTCAGAAGGCCTCTTCTTCTACTCTCTCCTTCTAGTTGAGAAGTGTTATTCGATTGGCTTATGAGACAGCTGGACAGCAGCCTCCAGAGAAAATTATGTCTCACTCCACTAGGGCTGTCGCTTCCTCTTGGGCCTTTAAAAATGATGCTTTTATGAAACGGATTTGCAAGGCGGCCACTTGGTCATCATTGCATACTTTTTCCAAATTTGATGTTTTTCCTCAGCTGAGGCTTCTTTTGGGAGAAAAGTTCTTTAAGCAGTGATGCCTTCTGTTTAGGTTTGCCTGTCTTGTGTATTCCTTGCTTCCATTCTGTGGACTCTAGCTTTGGTATTGGTTTCCACTAGTAATTGAATAGATTTGTGGACTCTCCATGCCATTGGAAAGAAAACATAATTTGTACTTACCTGATAAATTATTTTCTTTCCTGACATGGAGAGTCCACAACCCGCCCTTATTTTAAAACGGCTTTTTGTCATTTTTCGAAACCTCAGGCACCTCTATACCCTGTGTGTCTTCTTCTCTTTCCATAATTCCTTGGCTGAATGACTGGGGATTGTGGGTAATGGGAGGATACGTAAAGCTTTGCTGGGGTGTTTTTTGCCTCCATCTGGTGGCCAGGAGTTGAATTCCCACTAGTAATTGAATGGATTTGTGGACTCTCCATGCCAGGAAGGAAAATAATTTCAGATAAGCATAAAAATTTTTTATTTTTTTTTTGTAATGGTTATTTTTTTTGTTTTTTTTTAGGGTAAGCTTAGGTTTTAATTTTTATTTATTTTAAAGTAGTTAGAATATTTTTTAGTTAATTTATGGGTATTTTATTTGGGGTTAAGTTAGGGGATTTAGATTGTGGGGGAATGGCAGTTTAGGGGTTAATAGTTTATTTAGTTAGTTGGCGATGTTTAGGGCTTAAAGGGACAGTCTACCATAGAATTGTTATTGTTTTAAAAGATAGATAATCCCTTTATTACCCATTCCCCAGTTTTGCATAACCAACACAGTTATATTAATTTACTTTTTACCTCTGTGATTACCTTGTATCTAAGAACCTTCTTCCAGCCCCCTGATCACTGTAACTATTTATTATCTATTGTCTTAAATGCAGCATTGTTTTGTGCTAAATCTTAAATAACCTGAACACAGTGTTATCTATATGGCCCACGTGTACTTTCTGTCTCTTTCTGTTGAAAAGAGATTTAAAAAGCATGTGATAAGAGGCAGCCCTCAAAGGCTTAGAAATTAGCATATGAGCCTACCTATGTTTAGTTTAAACTAAGAATACCAAGAGAAAAAAGCAAATTTGATGATAAAAGTAAATTGAAAAGTTGATTCAAATTAAAAGACCTACCTGAATAATGAAAGTTTAATTTATACTAGACTCCCCCTTTAATAGATTTATTTAGGGTATGCGATGTGGAGGGATGGCGCTTTAGGGGTTAATAGTATTATTTAGGGTTTGCGATGTGGGGGGTAGGTGGTTTAGGGGTTAATAGTATTATTTAGGGTTTGAGATGTAGGGGGTGGTGGTTTAGGGGTTAATAGTGTACTTTATGGTTTTAAGTGTACTATATAATGTATTTTTGTTTTGCTTTGTGCAACTTTTTATTTTCGCAAAACTGTTTACCAGAGCTCCCAGATTGCAGTAAGGATTGAAGCGGAAAATTAAAAGATTTCTTTTAATTATATTTAAGTTAGGGGGGGTTAGGGTTAGATTTAGATTTAAGGATTAATAACTTTAATATAGTGGCGGCGACGTTGGGGGCGGCAGATTAGGGGTTAATAAATGTAGGTAGGTGGCGGCGATGTTAGGGACGGCAGAATAATGATAGGAATTTTATTTAGATTTATTTAAATTATATTTAAGTTAGGGGAGGTTAGGGTTAGACTTAGGTTTAGGAGTTAATAAATTTAGAATAGTGTTGGCGATGTTGGGGGCAGCAGATTAGGGGTTAATAAGTATAATGTAGGTGGCGGCAATGTTGGTGGCAGCAGATTAGGGGTTAATAAGTATAATGTAGGTGGCGGCGGTGTCCGGAGCAGATTAGGGGTTAATAATATAATGCAGGTGGCGGCGATGTCGGGGGCAGCAGATTAGGGGTTAATAAGTGTAAGATTAGGGGTGTTTAGACTCGGGGTTCATGTTAGGGTGTTAGGTGCTGGTGTAGACATAAATTTTATTTCAGCATAGGAATCAATGGGACTGCGTTAGGAGCTAAACACTGCTTTTTTGCAGGTTTTAGACTTTTTTTCAGCCGGCTCTCCCCGTTGATTCCTATGGGGAAATTGTGCACGAGCACGTTACACCAGCTCACCGCTAACGTAAACAGCGCTGGTATTGGAGTGAGATGTGGAGCAAAATTTTGCTCAATGCTCACTTCTTGTCTTTTAAAGCCGGGTTTGTAAAAACCCGTAATACCTGCGCTGTAGGTAAGTGAGCGGTGAGCATAAACTGCTCGTTAGCAACGCATAGCCTCTAACGCAAAACTCGTAATCTAGGAGAAAAATGGATCACGAAATCGCGATTGTGCTAGCGCTAAATTCGTTGCGCCTCACTTGTAATCTAGCCCACTGTAAGCAATGTGACTAAAACCACAGAGCCCTCTGTGGAGGGACTACTGCATTGCACACAAACTTCATAAACTATGTACAGACTATGCACATGGCTTGACTTAGCCTCCCTGTCATTAGCCTCTAGATCTATATGCTCATTTGCCAGCACCCAGGAGTATGCAGAAGAGTTGCTACCACTATAGTGGATTTATGTATATGCTTTGCACCCACTCCTTTCTCCCTCTGCCCTATTGGAATGAATAAGAGCACAGTAACTTTATAGCAAAAGAAAAACAGTTTAGCAGTCCTGATGTCTCTCAGCTTACTAAGTTTCCATATAGCCAATAGTCTTACATGAGATATTGGTATAAATGTTAAATGCACACATACCTTGTCTTTTCAATGATTCCCTCTGATGCTTGCTTGATTGTGCATATAGACTCTTTCTAAGTCCTGACCAGAGCTGGCCAACCCGCTCCCAATTGGTCACTACACCAAGCACTGCAGCGTTCCAATAAGCTATTCCCTGACGGGTAACACAAAGGGGGGTAGTTATCAAGCCGTCAACCTCAAATACGATGGAATTCTGCAGCGTATTTGTGGCGAGGCTGATTCGCCTTAGTTATCAAAGGCTAGAGACCGGCAAAAGTAGAATTTTGTGACGTAAGCTTCGATCCGCCGGACTCAGTCTGACACAGATCGATTCTTACGTCACTCCAGTTGTTTCGCACACAAGTGCGGCACTATCTGACTACTTTTGCTAGTTATCAAAAAACTAGCAGGTACGCTCGGCACTTTTCCGGCCCAGCGTACCTGGTTTTCAATACGTGGCCCTGGAGGCGGCGGATCCCATAGGAATCAATGGGAGTCTGACCATAGCGAAAGTTCATGTTCGCTGCTGCCAGACATCCCATTGATTCCTATGGGAGCTGTCTACACCTAACACCCTAACATGTACCCCGAGTCTAAACACCCCTAATCTGCCCCCCTACACCGCCGCAACTAAATAAATGTATTACCCCTAAACCGCCGGTCCCGGAGCCCCCCGCCACTATAATAAACTTATTAACCCCTAAACCGCCGCTCCATGACCCCGCCGCAACTATAATATATGTATTAACCCCTAAACCGCCGCTCCCGGACCCCGCCGCAACCTATATTAAACTTATTAACCCCTAATCTGCCCCACCTACACCTATAATACATTTATTAACCCCTATCCTGCCCCCCTACACCGCCGCCACTGTAATAAAATTATTAACCCCTAAACCTAAGTCTAACCCTAACCCTAACACCCCCCAACTTAAATATTAATTAAATAAATCTAAATAATATTTCTATTATTAACTAAATTAATCCTATTTAAAACTAAATACTTACCTTTAAAATAAACCCTAATATAGCTACAATATAAATAATAATTATATTGTAGCTATCTTAGGATTTATTTTTATTTTACAGGTAACTTTCAATTTATTTTAACTAGGTACAATAGCTATTAAATAGTTATTAACTATTTAATAGCTACCTAGCTAAAATAAAGAGAAATTTACCTGTAAAATAAAAACTAACCTAAGTTACAATTACGCCTAACACTACACTATCATTAAATAAATTATTCCTATTTAAAACTAAATACTTACCTGTAAAATAAACCCTAAGATAGCTACAATGTAATTAATAATTACATTGTAGCTATTTTAGGATTTATATTTATTTTACAGGTAACTTTGTATTTATTTTAGCTAGTTAGAAAAGTTATTAAATAGTTATTAACTATTTAATAACTACCTAGCTAAAAGAAATACAAAATTACCTGTAAAATAAATCCTAACCTAAGTTATAATTAAACCTAACACTACACTATCATTCAATTAATTAAATAAATTAACTACAAATAACTACAATTAAATACAATTACATAAACTAACTAAAGTACAAAAAATAAAAAAAGCTAAGTTACAAAAAATAAAAAAAATAACTTACAAACATTTAAAAAATATTACAACAATTTTAAGCTAATTACACCTAATCTAAGCCCCCTAATAAAATAACAAAGACCCCCAAAATAAAAAAATGTCCTACCCTATTCTAAATTAAAAAAGTTCAAAGCTCTTTTACCTTACCAGCCCTTAAAAGGGCCTTTTGCGGGGCATGCCCCAAAGAAAACTGCTCTTTTGCCTGTAAAAGAAAAATACAACCCCCCCCAACATTAAAACCCACCACCCACATACCCCTAATCTAACCCAAACCCCCCTTAAAAAAACCTAACACTACCCCCCTGAAGATCATCCTACCTTGAGTTGTCTTCAGCCAGCCGACCCACCAATGGAACCGAAGAGGAGATCCGGAGCGGCACAAGTGATCCTCCAAGGGGCGCTGAAGAAGTCTTCCATCCGATGAAGTCATCATCCAGGCGGCACTGAAGAAGTCTTCCATCCGGGCGATGTCATCTTCCAAGCGGCGATGAAGAAGTCTTCCATCCGGGCGATGTCATCTTCCAAGCGGGGACTTCAATCTTCTTTCTTCAGGATCCATCTTCATCCCGCCGACGCGGAACATTTCTTCCCCGACGGACTAACGACGAATGAAGGCTCCTTTAAGGGACGTCATCCAAGATGGCGTCCCTTCAATTCCGATTGGCTGATAGGATTCTATCAGCCAATCGGAATTAAGGTAAGAAAAATCTGATTGGCTGATTGAATCAGCCAATCAGATTGAAGTTCAATCCGATTGGCTGATCCAATCAGCCAATCAGATTGAGCTTGCATTCTATTGGCTGTTCCGATCAGCCAATAGAATGCGAGCTCAATCTGATTGGCTGATTCAATCAGCCAATCAGATTTTTCCTACCTTAATTCCGATTGGCTGATAGAATCCTTCATTCGTCGTTAGTCCGTCGGGGAAGAAGGATGTTCCGCGTCGGCGGAATGAAGATGGATCCTGAAGAAAGAAGATTGAAGACCCCGCTTGGAAGATGACATCGCCCGGATGGAAGACTTCTTCAGCGCCGCCTGGATGATGACTTCATCGGATGGAAGACTTCTTCAGCGCCCCTTGGAGGATCACTTCTGCCGCTCCGGATCTCCTCTTCGGTTCCATCGGTGGGTCGGCTGGCTGAAGACAACTCAAGGTAGGATGATTTTCAGGGGGTAGTGTTAGGTTTATTTAAGGGGGATTTGGGTTAGATTAGGGGTATGTGGGTGGTGGGTTTTAATGTTGGGGGGGTTGTATTTTTCTTTTACAGGCAAAAGAGCAGTTTTCTTTGGGGCATGCCCCGCAAAAGGCCCTTTTAAGGGCTGGTAAGGTAAAAGAGCTTTGAACTTTTTTAATTTAGAATAGGGTAGGGCATTTTTTTTATTTTGGGGGGCTTTATTTTTAGTTATTTTTTTTATTTTTTGTACTTTAGTTAGTTTATGTAATTGTATTTAATTGTAGTTATTTGTAGTTAATTTATTTAATTAATTTAATGATAGTGTAGTGTTAGGTTTAATGGTAACTTAGGTTAGGATTTATTTTACAGGTAATTTTGTATTTCTTTTAGCTAGGTAGTTATTAAATAGTTAATAACTATTTAATAACTATTCTAACTAGCTAAAATAAATACAAAGTTACCTGTAAAATAAATATAAATCCTAAGATAGCTACAATGTAATTATTAATTACATTGTAGCTATCTTAGGGTTTATTTTACAGGTAAGTATTTAGTTTTAAATGGGAATAATTTATTTAAGTATAGTGTAGTGTTAGGTGTAATTGTAACTTAGGTTAGTTTTTATTTTACAGGTAAATTTCTCTTTATTTTAGCTAGGTAGCTATTAAATAGTTAATAACTATTTAATTAGAAGTAGAAAAGAGGGCGCCACATAGTGTGATACTGTTGACTCAAAGCAATAAGGGAGAATAATTGTAAAGGCTTACCAAAAGGTTATGCACCGTATTGTAACCGGTGCTAGCAGGCAGACTAACACTCTCAGTGGTTAGCACACTGGGTGGCCTCAGGTATACTGCATACAGGTGGTACTCTGCGTGGCTTGATTTGAAGTGACAAGACGTCTGTGCAGCTTGTGTGTTAGAGACTGCGGTAGGTAAAAAGATAGAACACCTTTCCAGGAAGGATCAAATGAAAGCCAAAGACAACTTCCGTAAGATAAAAATAGAAATCTTTAATCCATATAAGAATTGCCACGCGTTTCTAGACCAATATCTGGTCTTTTCCTCAGGCATAAAAACAATCTTTATTTTACAGGTAAGTTTGTATTTCTTTTAGCTAGGTAGTTATTAAATAGTTAAAAACTATTTAATAACTATTCTAACTAGCTAAAAGAAATACCAAGTTACCTGTAAAATAAATATAAATCCTAAAATAGCTACAATGTAATTATTAATTACATTGTAGCTATCTTAGGGTTTATTTTACAGGTAAGTATTTAGTTTTAAATAGGAATAATTTATTTAATGATAGTGTAGTGTTAGGCGGAATTGTAACTTAGGTTAGTTTTTATTATACAGGTAAATTTCTCTTTATTTTAGCTAGGTAGCTATTAAATAGTTAATAACTATTTAATAGCTATTGTACCTAGTTAAAATAAATTGAAAGTTACCTGTAAAATAAAAATAAATCCTAAGATAGCTACAATATAATTATTATTTATATTGTAGCTATATTAGGGTTTATTTTAAAGGTAAGTATTTAGTTTTAAATAGGATTAACTTAGGCCTAGATTTGGAGTTTGGCGTTAGCCGTGAAAACCAGCGTTAGAGGCTCCTAACGCTGGTTTTAGGCTAACTCCAGTATTTGGAGTCACTCAAAATAGGGTCTAACGCTCACTTTTCAGCCGCGACTTTTCCATACCGCAGATCCCCTTACGTCAATTGCGTATCCTATCTTTTCAATGGGATCTTTCTAACTCCGGTATTTAGAGTCGTGTCTGAAGTGAGCGTTAGACATCTAACAACAAAACTCCAGCCGCAGGAAAAAAGTCAGTAGTTAAGAGCTTTCTGGGCTAACGCCGGTTCATAAAGCTCTTAACTACTGTACTCTAAAGTACACTAACACCCATAAACTACCTATGTACCCCTAAACTGAGCCCCCCCCACATCGCCGCCACTCGATTAAATATTTTTAACCCCTAATCTTCCGACCGCCACCTACGTTATACTTATGTACCCCTAATCTTCTGCCCCTAACACCGCCGACCCCTGTATTATATTTATTAACCCCTAATCTGCCCCCCACAACATCGCAGCCAGCTACCTACAATAATTAACCCCTAATCTGCCGACCACAAAGCGCCGCCACCTACATTATAGCTATGTACCCCTAATCTGCTGCCCCTAACACCGCCGACCCCTATATTATATTTATTAACCCCTAATCTGCCCCCCACAACGTCGCCTCCACCTGCCTACACTTATTAACCCCTAATCTGCCGAGCGGACCGCACCGCTACTATTATAAAGTTATTAACCCCTAATCCGCCTCACTAACCCTATAATAAATAGTATTAACCCCTAATCTGCCCTCCCTAACATCGCCAACACCTAACTTCAATTATTAACCCCTAATCTGCCGACCGGAGCTCACCGCTATTCTAACAAATGTATTAACCCCTAAAGCTAAGTCTAACCCTAACACTAACACCCCCCTAAATTAAATATAATTTTAATCTAACGAAATTAATTAACTCTTATTAAATAAATTATTCCTATTTAAAGTTAAATACTTACCTGTAAAATAAACCCTAATATAGCTACAATATAACAAATAATTACATTGTAGCTATTTTAGGATTAATATTTATTTTACAGGCAACTTTGTAATTATTTTAACCAGGTACAATAGCTATTAAATAGTTAAGAACTATTTAATAGTTACCTAGTTAAAATAATAACAAAATTACCTGTAAAATAAATCCTAACCTAAGTTACAATTAAACCTAACACTATACTATCATTAAATTAATTAAATAAAATACCTACAATTACCTACAATTAAACCTAACACTACACTATCAATAAATAAATTAAATACAATTCCTACAAATAACTACAATGAAATAAACTAACTAAAGTACAAAAAATAAAAAAGAACTAAGTTACAAAAAATAAAAAAATATTTACAAACATAAGAAAAATATTACAACAATTTTAAACTAATTACACCTACTCTAAGCCCCCTAATAAAATAACAAAGACCCCCAAAATAACAAAATGCCCTACCCTATTCTAAATTACTACATTTCAAAGCTCTTTTACCTTACCAGCCCTGAACAGGGCCCTTTGCGGGGTATGCCCCAAGAAATTCAGCTCTTTTGCCTGTAAAAAAAAACATACAATACCCCCCCCAACATTACAACCCACCACCCACATACCCCAAATCTAACCCAAACCCCCCTTAAATAAACCTAACACTAAGCCCCTGAAGATCTTCCTACCTTGTCTTCACCCTACCAGGTTCACCGATCCGTCCTGAAGAGCTCCTCCGATGTCCTGAGCCAAGCCCAAGCGGGGGGCTGAAGAGGTCCATGATCTGGCTGAAGTCTTCATCCAAGCGGGAGGTGAAGAGGTCCATGATCCGGATGAAGTCTTCATCCAAGCGGGAGCTGAAGAGGTCCATGATCCGGATGAAGTCTTCATCCAAGCGGGAGCTGAAGAGGTCCATGATCCGGATGAAGTCTTCTATCAACGGCATCTTCAATCTTCTTTCTTCCGGATCCATCTTGCAGACCTCCGACGCGGAACATCCTCTTCTCCCGACGCCTACTAGCCGAATGACGGTTCCTTTAAGGGACGTCATCCAAGATGGCGTCCCTCGAATTCCGATTGGCTGATAGGATTCTATCAGCCAATCGGAATTAAGGTAGGAATATTCTGATTGGGTGATGGAATCAGCCAATCAGAATCAAGATCAATCCGATTGGCTGATCCAATCAGCCAATCAGATTGAGCTCGCATTCTATTGGCTGATCGGAACAGCCAATAGAATGCAAGCTCAATCTGATTGGCTGATCGAATCAGCCAATCGGATTGAACTTGATTCTGATTGGCTGATTCCATCAGCCAATCAGAATATTCCTACCTTAATTCCGATTGGCTGATAGAATCCTATCAGCCAATCGGAATTCGAGGGACACCATCTTGGATGACATCCCTTAAAGGAACCGTCATTCGGCTAGTAGGCGTCGGGAGAAGAGGATGTTCCGCGTCGGAGGTCTGCAAGATGGATCCGGAAGAAAGAAGATTGAAGATGCCGTTGATAGAAGACTTCATCCGGATCATGGACCTCTTCAGCTCCCGCTTGGATGAAGACTTCAGCCGGATCATGGACCTCTTCAGCCCCCCGCTTGGGCTTGGATCAGGACATAGGAGGAGGAGCTCTTCAGGACGGATCGGTGAACCTGGTAGGGTGAAGACAAGGTAGGAAGATCTTCAGGGGCTTAGTGTTAGGTTTATTTAAGGGGGGTTTGGGTTAGATCAGGGGTATGTGGGTGGTGGGTTGTAATGTTGGGGGGGGGGTATTGTATGTTTTTTTTTACAGGCAAAAGAGCTGAATTTCTTGGGGCATGCCCCGCAAAGGGCCCTTTTCAGGGCTGGTAAGGTAAAAGAGCTTTGAAATGTAGTAATTTAGAATAGGGTAGGGCATTTTGTTATTTTGGGGGTCTTTGTTATTTTATTAGGGGGCTTAGAGTAGGTGTAATTAGTTTAAAATTGTTGTAATATTTTTCTTATGTTTGTAAATATTTTTTTATTTTTTGTAACTTAGTTCTTTTTTATTTTTTGTACTTTAGATAGTTTATTTCATTGTAGTTATTTGTAGGTATTGTATTTAATTTATTTATTGATAGTGTAGTGGTAGGTTTAATTGTAGATAATTATAGGTATTTTATTTAATTAATTTATTGATAGTGTAGTGTTAGGTTTAATTGTAACTTAGGTTAGGATTTATTTTACAGGTAATTTTGTTATTATTTTAACTAGGTAACTATTAAATAGTTCTTAACTATTTAATAGCTATTGTACCTGGTTAAAATAATTACAAAGTTGCCTGTAAAATAAATATTAATCCTAAAATAGCTACAATGTAATTATAATTTATATTGTAGCTATATTAGGATTTATTTTACAGGTAAGTATTTAGCTTTAAATAGGAATAATTTATTTAATAAGAGTTAATTAATTTTGTTAGATTAAAATTATATTTAACTTAGGGGGGTGTTAGTGTTAGGGTTAGACTTAGCTTTAGGGGTTAATACATTTATTATAGTAGCGGTGAGCTCCGGTCGGCAGATTAGGGGTTAATGTTTGAAGTTAGGTGTCGGCGATGTTAGGGAGGGCAGATTAGGGGTTAATACTATTTATTATAGGGTTAGTGAGGCGGATTAGGGGTTAATAACTTTATAATAGTAGCGGTGTGGTCCGCTCGGCAGATTAGGGGTTAATAAGTGTAGGCAGGTGGAGGCGACGTTGAGGGGGCAGATTAGGGGTTAATAAATATAATATAGGGGTCGGCGGTGTTAGGGGCAGCAGATTAGGGGTACATAGGGATAATGTAAGTAGCGACGGTGTCCGGAGCGGTAGATTAGGGGTTAATAATAATAATATGCAGGGGTCAGCGATAGCGGGGGCGGCAGAATAGGGGTTAATAAGTGTAAGGTTAGGGGTGTTTAGACTCGGGGTACATGTTAGGGTGTTAGGTGCAGACGTAGGAAGTGTTTCCCCATAGCAAACAATGGGGCTGCGTTAGGAGCTGAACGTGGCTTTTTTGCAGGTGTTAGGTTTTTTTTCAGCTCAAACAGCCCCATTGTTTCCTATGGGGGAATCGTGCACGAGCACGTTTTTGAGGCTGGCCGCTTGCGTAAGCAACTCTGGTATTGAGAGTTGAAGCTGCGTTAAAAATGCTCTACGCTCCTTTTTTGGAGCCTAACACAGCCTTTTTGTGGACTCTCAATACCAGAGTTATTTTTATGGTGCGGCCAGAAAAAAGCCGGCGTTAGCTACGCGGGTCGTTACCGACAAAACTCTAAATCTAGGCCTTAGTTAATAAGAGAAATATTATTTAGATTTATTTAATTAATATTTAAGTTAGGGGGGTGCTAGGGTTAGTGTTAGACTTAGGTTTAGGGGTTAATAAATTTATTACAGTGGCGGCGGTGTAGTGGGGGGCAGGATAGGGGTTAATAAATGTATTATAGGTGGCGACGGTGTAGGGGGGGCAGATTAGGGGTTAATAAGTTTAATATTGGTTGCTGCGGGGTCCGGGAGCGGCGGTTTAGGGGTTAAAATATTTATTTAGTTGCGGCGAGGTGCGGGATCAGCAGGATAGGGGTTAATAACTTTATTATAGAGGGCGACGGTATAGGGGGGGCAGGATAGGGGTTACTAGGTATAATGTAGGTGGTGGCGGTGTCCGGGAGCGGCGGTTTAGGGGTTAATACATTTATAAGAGTTGCGGCGGGGTCTAGGAGCGGCGGTTTAGGGGTTAGTAACTTTATTTAGGTGCGGGAGGCTCCGGGGGCGCCGGTATAGGGGATAGAACAGTGTAGTTAGTGTGGGTGCTTAGTGACAGGCTAGCAATAAAGCTGTAAAAAAGCCAAAGAGCAGCGAGATCGGATGAGTGATAACTATCACAGTCCGCTGCTCATCGCCCCGTACTTGGTGCGTGGCTTTTTGACAGCTTTATTGATAACTTAGGCGAATTCAGGTCCGCGGGGCGATGGTAGGCGAGCTTAGGTGGGCGTATTGAACCGGCGAAGGCAGGAAAAGTAGACGCGTTGATAATTACCCCTCAAAGTATCCATTCCCCCATTTCACCTCCTCCCAATGACGTTACTCTGAATGGAGACGCTTAAAGGGCCTTAACAGATTCCTCACTGCTCCATAATGAATAGCAAAAAGAAGTACAAAATAGGCATCCGCTGTCTCTTCATGTGAAGGAAAATCATCAACTTTATTGTTTTATAGTTAAAGGGATATGAAACCCACATTTTTTCTTTTATGATTCAGATAGAGCATGCAATTTTAAGTAACTTTCTAATTTACTCATATTATCATTTTTCCTTTGTTCTCTTGCTATCTTTATTTAAAAAAGCTGGAAAACCTTAGGAGCCTATTTTTTGTTCAGCACCCTGGGTAGCGCTTGCTGATTGGTGGCTTCATTTAGACACCAATCAGCAAGTGCTACCCAGGGGCTGAACCAAAAATGGTCCGGCTCCTTAGCTTACATTCCTGCATTTTCAAATAAAGATCCCAAGAGAATGAAGAAAAATTGATAATAGAAGTAAATTAGAAAGTTGATTACAATTGCCTGCTATGAGGCCCATTTATCAAGCTCCGTATGGAGCTTGTGGGCCGTGTTAAAGACCGCTGCTCCATAACCCTGTCCGCCTGCTCTGAGCAGGCGGACAGGAATCGCCACAATTCAACCCAATCGAGTACGATCGGGTTCATTGACACCTCCCCGATTGGCCGCAAGTCTGCAGGGGGCGGCATTGCACCAGCAGCACTTGTGAGCTGCTGGTGCAATGCTGAATATGGAGAGCGTATTGCTCTCCGCATTCAGCGAGGTCTTGCGGACCTGATCCGCACTGTCGGATCAGGTCCACAAGACCTTTGATAAATAGGCCTCTTTGTCTGAATCATGAAAGTTTAATTTTGACTAGACTATCCCTTTAAAACAATCTCCACTACATAATAGAAAAAAGCGAGCAGGCTAGGCCTTACATGTTTCAGCCTGAGCATTAATCATAGACCTTAACCCCTTAAGGACTGAGGACGTGCAGGGTACGTCCTCCAAAAAAATACCCTTAATGACCGAGGACGTACCTTGCACGTCCTCAGTCTCTGAAAGCGGTGTAAGCGATCCTGCAATAACCCTGCATGGCCATCCGATGCAGAGAGAGCCACTCTGTGGCCCTCTCTGCACCGGACATCGATGGCCAGTATCGTTGGTGGATGGGTGGGTGGGAGCCGACATGGGAGGCGGGTGGGCGGCCATCGATGGGCCTTGTGATGTGGAGCGGGACTGACTGGGGCGCGCACGGACACGCGCGCGTGCACGGGGGGCTGCGGGCGCGTGCACGGGGCGGGAGCGGGTGGGAACCGCTACACTACAGAAAATGTTAATGTTAAAAGTAAAAAAAAAAAAGGGGTATTTAAAGGGACAGTTTACTCCTTAATTTACCCCTTCACTGCTGGGCATAATACACGTGTGGTGCGCAGTGGCATTTAGTGGCCTTCTAATTACCAAAAAGCAATGCCAAAGCCATATATGTCTGCTATTTCTGAAAAAAGGGAATCCCAGAGAAGTATTTACAACCATTTATGCCATAATTGCACAAGCTGTTTGTAAACAATTTCAATGAGAAACCAAATGTTTGTTAAAAAATTTGTGAAAAAGTGAACGAATTTTTGTATTTGATCGCATTTCGCGGTGAAATGGTGACATGAAATATACCAAAATGGGCCTAGATCAATACTTTGGGATGTCTTCTAAAAAAAAATATATACATGTCAATGGATATTCAGGGATTCCTGAAAGATATTAGTGTTCCAATGTAACTAGCGCTAATTTTGAAAAAAGTGGCCCTATAACTTGCAAAAAAAGCAAAGAACATGTAAACATTGGGTATTTCTAAACTCAGGACAAAATTTAGAAACTATTTAGCATGGGTGTTTTTTGGTGGTTGTAGATGTGTAACAGATTTTGGGGGTCAAATTTTTCCTCATACTTTATATTTTTTTTATAGTAAATTATAAGATATGATGAAAATAATGGTATCTTTAGAAAGTCCATTCAATGGCGAGAAAAACGGTATATAATATGTGTGGGTACAGTAAAAGAGGAAGAGGAAAATTACAGCTAAACTCAAACACCGCAAAAATGTAAAAATAGCCTTGGTCCCAAACGGACAGAAAATGGAAAAGTGCTGTGGTCATTAAGGGGTTAAAGGGACATGAAACCCAACTTTTTTTCTTTCATGATTTAGAAAGAGCATGCAATTTTAAACAACTTTCTAATTTACTACTATTATCTAATTTGCTTAATTCTCTTGATACACTTTGCTGAAAAGCAAATCTAGATAGGCTCAGTAACTGCTGATTGGTTGATGCACATAGATGACTCGTGTGATTGGCTCACCTATGTGCATTGCTATTTCTCCAACAAAGGATATCTAAAGAATGAAGCAAATTAGATAATAGAAATAAATTGGAATGTTGTTTAAAGTTTTATTCTATACTGGAATCATGAAAGAAAATTTTGGGGCTTAGTGTCCCTTCAAAGCACTTGTGGTCATCCAGTATTACATTACACTTCTTTTTACACTAAATTCATTTATTTTTTGTTTATCTAATTAATACTGTCATGCTTTCTATGCACTTTAAACAAATTATCCTAACAACATATGTGTGCTCCTTATTACAAAGTTTTAAATGTATAGGGACTCTATATTACTTATATAATTGTTCATTTACTTTTCTAAACCTTTTATATAGTTAATAGAACAAACACTAACTGACATATAATCACCATTCTATTGAGTGCATATTTAGATTGTCCCAAAAAGAGAACACTTAGGCAATAGGCATGTATTTATAAAGCCGTCCACCGCAAATACGCTGGAATTCCGCAGCGTATTTGTGGCGAGCCTGATTCGCCTTAGTTATCAAACCCTACAAAATGGCAAAAGTAGAAATTTATGACGTAACATACGATCCGCTGGACTCAGTCCGACACAGATCGATGCTTACGTCCTTACAATCTGACTACTTTTGGAAGTTATCAAATACCTACCAGGTACGCTCGGCACTATTCCGACCCAGCGTACCTGGTTTTCAATCCGCCACCCTGGAGGTGGCGGATGCCATAGGAATCAATGGGAGTCGGAAAGCAGCGAAAGCTTATGTTCGCTGCTGCCCGATATCCCATTGATTCCTATGGGAACGTTTACACCTAACACCCTAATATGTACCCCGAGTCTAAACACACCTAATCTGCCGCCCCCTACACCGCCGCCACCTACATTATACTTATTAACCCCAAAACCGCCGCTCCCGGAGCCCACCGCCACCTACATTATACATATTAACCCCTAATCTGCCCCCTACACTGCCGCCACTATATTCAATGTATTAACCCCTAATCTGCCCCCCCATACACCGCTGCTACTATATTAAATTTATTAACCCCTAAACCTAAGTCTAACCCTAACACCACCTAACTTAAATAAATCTAAATAAATATTCCTAGCATTAAATAAATTATTCCTATTTTAAACTAAATACTTACCTATAAAATAAACCCTAAGATAGCTACAATATAACTAATAGTTACATTGTAGCTATCTTAGGGTTTATTTTTATTTTACAGGCAACTTTGTATTTATTTTAACTAGATAGAATAGTTATTAAATAGTTATTAACTATTTAATAACTACCTAGTAAAATAAATACAAATATACCTGTAAAATAAAACCTAACCTAAGTTACAATTACACCTAACACTATCACTATAATTATATAACTATAATTAATTCCCTAAATTAACTACAATTAAATAAAATAAAATTAAATAAAATCATCTAAAGTACCAAAAAAACAAACACTAAATTACATAATATAATAAAATAATTACAAGATTTTTAAACTAATTACACATAATCTAATCCCCTAACAAAATTAAAAAGCCCCTCAAAATAAAAAAAGCCCTACCCTACGCTAAATTACAAATAGCCCTTAAAAGGGCCTTTTGCGGGGCATTGCCCCAAAGCAATCAGTTCTTTTACCTGTAAAAAAAAAATTACAACCCCCCCAACATTAAAACCCACTACCCACCCAACCAACCCTACTCTAAAACCCATCCAATCCCCCCTTAAAAAAACCTAACACTAACCCCTTGAAGATCACCCTACCTTGAGACGTCTTCACCTTACCGGGACAAAGTCCTCAACAAAGCCGGGCGAAGTGGTCCTCCAGACGGGCATAAGTCTTCATCCAAGCCAGGCAGAAGAGGTCCTCCAGACGGGCAGAAGTCTTCATCCAGACGGCATCTTCTATCTTCATCCATCCGGCGCGGAGCGGGTCCATCTTCAAGACATTCGACGCGGAGCATCCTCTTCATCCGGAGTCTTCTTCAACAATGAAAGGGTCCTTTAAGTGACGTCATCCAAGATGGCGTCCTTTCAATTCCGATTGGCTGATAGAATTCTATCAGCCAATCGGAATTAAGGTAGGAAAAATCCTATTGGTTGATGCAATCAACCAATAGGATTGAACTTCAATTCTATTGGCTGATCCAATCAGCCAATAGAATGCAAGCTCAATCCTATTCGCTGATTGGATCAGCCAATAGGATTGAACTTCAATCCTATTGGCTGATTGCATCAACCAATAGGATTTTTCCTACCTAATTCCAATTGGCTGATAGAATTCTATCAGACAATCGGAATTCAAGGGACACCATCTTGGATGACGTCACTTAAAGGACCCGTCATTGTTGAAGACGACTCCAGATGAACAGCATGCTCCGCGTCGGATGTCTTGAAGATGGACCCGGTCCGCGCCGGATGGATGAAGATAGAAGATGCCGTCTGGATGAAGACTTCTGCCAGTCTGGAGGACCTCTTCTGCCCGGCTTGGATGAAGACTTCTGCCCGTCTGGAGGACCACTTCGACCGGCTTCGTTGAGGACTTCGGCCCGGTTGGGTGAAGACGTCTCAAGGTAGGGTGATCTTCAAGGGGTTAGTGTTAGGTTTTTTTAAGGGGGGATTGGGTGGGTTTTAGAGTAGGGTTGGTTGTGTGGGTGGTGGGTTTTAATGTTGGGGTTGTAATTTTTTTTTACAGGTAAAAGAGCTGATTACTTTGGGGCAATGCCCTGCAAAAGGCCCTTTTAAGGGCTATTTGTAATTTTGTGTAGGGTAGGGCTTTTTTTTTTATTTTGGGGGGCTTTTTTATTTTGTTAGGGGGATTAGAGTAGGTGTAATTAGTTTAAAATTCTTGTAATTATTTTATTATTTTCTGTAATTTAGTGGGTTTTTTGGTACTTTAGATAATTGTATTTAATGTTATTTAATTGTAGTTAATTTAGGGAATTAATTTAATTATAGTGTAGTGTTAGGTGTAATTGCAACTTAGGTTAGGTTTTATTTTACAGGAACTTTTGTATTTATTTTAACTATGTAGCTATTAAATAGTTAATAACTATTTAATAACTATTTTATCTAGTTAAAATAAATACAAAGTTGCCTGTAAAATAAACCCTAAGATAGCTACAATGTAACTATTAGTTATATTGTAACTATCTTAGGGTTTATTTTATAGGTAAGTATTTAGTTTTAAATAGGAATAATTTATTTAATGCTAGGAATATTTATTTAAATTTATTTAAATTATATTTAAGTTAGGGGGTGTTAGAGTTAGATTTAGGTTTAGGGGTTAATAAATTTAATATAGTGGCGGCGGTGTAGGGGGGCAGATTAGGGGTTAATAAATTTAATATAGTGGCGGTGGCGTAGGGAGGGCAGATTAGGGGTTAATAAATATAATGTAGGTGGAGGTGGGCTCCGGGAGCGGCGGTTTAGGGGTTAAACAATTTATTTAGTTGTGGTGGGCTCCAGGAGCGGCGGTTTAGGGGTTAAAAATTTTATTTAGTTGCGGTGGGCTCCGTGAGCGGTGGTTTAGGGGTTAAACACTTTGTTAGAGTTGCGGCGGGGTCCGAGAGCGGCAGTTTACTTTACTTTTATAAGTATCTTTATTTGAACAGTTACGTTTTACTCTTACTGCCCTTTAGCTATGCCTCAAAACACGTTTGGGATGACCACTCGAGGCATGCAATATTGTATTGCCTGAAATAGTTTTTCCAAATAGGCTAGTGTCAATTTTCTTATGTTCTTCATTGCTTATTAATATGATGCCTTAATAATGTATGGTATTTATATTCCATTGAAATGTGCAAGAGATATCACAATCATTATTATTCAGATATTCCTCTCCTAGATCCCAAATTAGCAGCAAGTCATCAATAAATCTCTTTTATAGCTGTATTGAATCTCAAAAAGGATTACTATCTCCATAGACAATGGTACACTCCCACCAACCTAAAAAAGGTTTGTGTATAAGGGTGCAAATCGTGCCCCCATAGTTGTTCCTTGTTTCTGGAGACAGTAAGAGTCCTCAAACATAAAGTAACCGTTTTAAGGATATGCGATCATTTCTTCATTAAATGAAGAACATGTTTCCAAAAAGAATCTAATTGCTCTCAATCCCATATAGTGTGGTATAGTAGAATAGAGAGACACCACATCTACTGTATAGTCAGCCAACTGGACTCAGAATTCCATTCTAGATCATTGTTCAAAATATTGACTATATGTGTGGTATCACATAACTAGGTAATATATTCACCATGGGTTGCAGTATATCATCTAACCAATCAGAGATAAGCTCTAAAAGTGAAGCATTCCCTGATACAATTGAGTGTCCCTTAACATTTTCAAATCCTTTATGTGTTTTGGGTAAGTGGTAGAAAATAGGTATGCGTGGATAATCAACATATAAATAGTCATATGTGTTCTTATCAATAAACCTTTTAATTAAACCAAACTGTAATATCTATGTTAGTTTCCTTTTAATAATATTAGTGGGGTCATTTGATAATTTTACATATGTATTTAAATCCTCTGCCACTTGTCCTCATCTATATATTATTGTCTATGACAAACAACTACACTTCCTCCTTTATCAGGTCTTTTAATGACCAAATTCTCATTTTTTTGTTAGGATTTCAACTCTTTATTTTCTTGCCTTGTTATCTTAGTATATAACAAGGCAAGAAAATAAACAGGTGAAAATAGGCCAACATTGCCCCCCTGTCCAACATTTTAGAAGGAGAAATAGGGTCAGTGAGACAGGTGAGTGCACCAGTATTTGCGCACCCCTTCCACTACAGACTGGTCACACTCTGCAGGAAAGTCATATAGCATTGTAGGTTAATGTGTACAGTGGCACCACCTGTCTCCTTGTGTGACTGGTGACTGTGAGTGGCAGATCTCCTTGATTGTGGTGAGTGGTATGTATATATAAATATTGATACACACACCTTACAAAGAGTGTCCCTCTTTGTAACTTTGAAATATTGGGAGGTATGTTTTACTAAGCATTATCAAGTGACACACATGGGAACCACATTCTAAACAATACCACTCTCATTTTCTAGATATTATTGCTGATTCAGAGATACATTTTGGAGCTTATGCATACTTTTACTTCCTCCCAGGAATCCCAACCCACACTGTACTTCAGTGGTTTATATAGTACCTCAGGTCATGTCAGGCATTTTGTAGGTGTTGCCTTCTGGGGTGTAATAACAAAATATATGGCCCAAATCATTCCCCAGCAAGCATTAAAGAGACAGTGTACTGTAAAACTGCTTTTCTCTTAAAGGAACAGTAAAGTCAAAATTAAACTTTCATGATTCACATAGAGCATACAGTTTTAAACAACTTTCCAATTTGCTTCTTCTATCTATTTAGCTTCATTCTATTGGTATCCTTTGTTGAAAAGAATACCTAGGTAGGCTCAGAAACAGCAAAACAGCCATTGAACATTTTAGGAAACAGTCCAAAATGTATGTGGTAACAGGAATAATCGTTATTAAAGATGACAAGTAAAATCTAATGGCAGCTTATTGTGGTATACTGTCACAGCTTGTCACTGAAGGGGACACTATATATTGGGCACAGTCTTTAAACAGTACTATAAAGCAGTGTTTTTCAACCAGTGTGCCGTGAGAGATCCTCAGGTGTGCCGCAGCAGACTGAGAACAGTGGGACATATTTTTTAAATTTTGCTTGTTTTGATGTGACAGGCACATCAGGCAGACAGGCAGGCATCATTTACAACC
This sequence comes from Bombina bombina, assembly GCF_027579735.1. Taxonomy (NCBI): domain Eukaryota; kingdom Metazoa; phylum Chordata; class Amphibia; order Anura; family Bombinatoridae; genus Bombina; species Bombina bombina. The sequence continues at coordinate 1,380,674,244 of NC_069500.1, forward strand.
ATGACATATTGACATTCATGATCGTCTGGGGTTGTCATGTTCCTTGTTCAGAGGAGAATTGCCTGGTATTTCGGGGCTGGACTGACCTTACTTGGCGGGATCAGACTGATATACTTCAGGAAAGTTTTCTTCTGTGAAAAGCACACTGGTCTAAAAGAGGCTGCTTCCGGGTGGTAAATCGCCATAGAACAAGCCACTGAGCTGTTGTTCGTTCCTGGTAGAGCGCTTCTCTCTTCGTATGCATATTGACATTCATTCACAGACAATCGTCATGATGTATAATATATGCTGTATTAGGCTACAATGTGTGATTTTGTAAAATTTTGGGATGGTGGTGTGCCGCAGGATTTTTTAATGTAAAAAAGTGTGCCACGGCAAAAAAAATGTTGAAAATCACTGCTATAAAGTATTCTCCTCAGGGACATACATCATGCACAGGTCACAATGTAGACTAATCTGCGTAATTTGCAGGTGTGATAGATTACAGCATCACTTCAGTCTCATTACATTATTATCTCCTAACCCTCACTGGGAGTGTAATTTCTTCTGCTGGCTATGTTTACACAGCCTTCCTAAAACCATAGAAATTTTCAGTATAAGTAGGGATACCATAGGCAAAATTAGTTATTTCAAACGCTGAAATAAAGGTAAATAATATATTTGAAAACAATTTAAAACACTCCAGCAGGTAAGACTGATGGTTGGAAACAAATTAAACAGGATTAAAAAATTAGGGTACACTGTATGTTTAATAGACATATTTTTACAGACCTCCACTTCCCACAACCCACATTCCACCTGTGGCATAGAAACTGTGGGGAGCATCTCACCCATTCTTTTAATAGCCATTGTTTTTCCTGTATAGAAGTATCTGAATTCATCACTTCAGGATGCACAAGATACAGGGTGTTGCAGTTTTGCTAGATCCCATGGTCAAATCATTTCCTACAGTGACACTATAAATATTGTACTTTCTTTTCCTCTATGACCCACCCCCTGCAGTATTCTAACTCTCAGCAACGTGCAGAGGCTGCTTCATAGTGGGGCATGTAGCACTCAGGTGCCCAATCAGGTTACACACAATACACTGGTGGGTATCCCCCAGGCCCAATGTGGCCTCTGGTTCCTTGACTTCTGGTGTTGTAGGGGAGATTTCCCTGTTGGCATTTTGGTGGGGGTCAGTAAACTATTTTTTTTTCTAGTTAGCTAATCCTTATTAAACAAGATCTTTTAAATGACATAAAACATTAGAACCATAAGCAATTGTAACTACAGTATGCCTTCAAATGTGTACAGCATTTTCTCAACAACAACAAAAACACCAGTCATAGAGCTTATCTTGCATCAAGATGATTTATTGTGCTGAAAGCATAGCACAGGTTTTTGCAATCAAAGATTGTGTTGCCTAAGCCATTAACAAAATGGAAGATCGCTCCTGTTCCTGTAAGCTTGCTGCAGGGCAGAGCTAGTAAGGCCATACTGAACTTGTGCAAAGTGTAAAGACTAAAGAGCACGGGTATTACTAATTCAGTCCTTATCTCCATGGCAACACGCAGCTAAGGATGAGTGAATTCCTGGTCACTACAATGGCTTGGGTGTTGTAGTCAGCAATTGGCTGCTTGGTTCCCAGTCTTCTCTAAAAAATGCAGCAGTAGGATAACAGCCAGAGGCTGTGGAAACAGGTATTTATTTTAAACACAGAATGCACTGTCTTTAAGTCAGGTTTACATTGTATTTTAAGGGCAGGAAATTACAATTAAAACTTAAAGAAACTATATGATATAGAATTCAATCATATGCAGTGGCCCTGTTAGCCTTTTTAATGCTGTTTTATATGGCTGGGGAAGTATGCTAAGGTTATACATTTTTTAATGTCACTTTAAGCATTGCATTGCAAAATAAATATAAAATAAATATTTTAAAGTATTTAAAATTGAAATGTTCTTGTTCAGAGCAGTCAAGAAGCACACCAATTGAAAAGCCTATTGATTATGTTTACTCTCTGTCTTTCAATGTGTCAATCCCATGTTCCAATTGTAGCTAAGATACTACGTTGATCTAAGCAATAACGTAGCAGGTTGAGAAAATACAACAACACAGGTGATCAAGCTAAATTGCGCGCATATTACAAGTTGAAAGACAAAAAGTTTGCATTCCTCAGGTTAGCATAAGAGAAGACCTAGCGTAAAGTTCAAGGGGTAAAAAAACATTGACCACGCACAACATAAGTACATTAAAGGGACACTGTACCCAAAATTTTTCTTTTGTGATTCAGATTGAGCATGAAATTTTAAGCAACTTTCTAATTTACTCCTATTAAAAAATTATCTTCATTCTCTTGGTATCTTTATTTGAAATGCAAGAATGTAAGTTTAAATGCCGGCCCATTTTTGGTGAACAACCTGGGTTGTCCTTGCTGATTGGTGGATACATTCATCCACCAATAAAAAAGTGCTGTCCAGAGTACTGAAACAAAAAAAAGCTTAGATGCCTTCTTTTTCAAATAATGATAGCAAGAGAACGAAGAAAAATTGATAATATGAGTAAATTAGAAAGTTGCTTAAAATCTCATGCTCTATCTGAATCACAAAAGAAATATTTTGGGTACAGTGACCCTTTAAGGGGCATATTTATCAAGGTCTGTATGGACCGCTGCTCCATAACCTGTCCGCCTGCTCTGAGGCTGCGTACAGAAATCAACAGAAATCAACCTGATTGAATACGATCGGGTTGATTGACAACCCCTGCTAGCGGCCGATTGGCCGCGAATTTGCAGGGGGCGGTATTGCACCAGGAGTTCACAAGAACTGCTGGTGCAATGATAAATGCAGAGAGCGTATGCTGTCGGCATTTATCGATGTGCCGCAGACATGATCCACTATATCGGATCATGTCCACTCGCACAATCATAAATATGCCCCTTAGTGTTACACTCATATATACATAAAATTATTCACAAGTTATATTTATAAGTGTTAAAAAGGTATATTGTATATGATAAGGTTTTTGAAAATGGCTATATATATACAGGTGGCCCTCGTTTTACAACGGTTCAATTTACACCGTTTCAGAATAACAACCTTTTTTTCCAGTCATGTGACTGCTATTGAAAAGCATTGAGAAGCAGTGCATTTATTAAAATAGCCAGTAGGTGGAGCTGTCCGCTTGTGTTGCAGCAAAGCCAAGCAAGCTGAAATTAATCAGTTTAACCAGACCTGAGCTATCGAGCAGATTTCAAAGGAACGAGATCTTCCTGTCTATAAATCAGTCTAGATTGGAATTCATAGAAAGAACTGTTTGCAGAAAAATGCAAGTGAAGTCTGTGTTGTGTGATTATTTTATTAGGTTTGTAATGCAGTTTAGCAAATGTTTTTGTTAATTTAACTTAGTTTAATTATATATTCTGTGTTGTGGGATTATTTTATTAGGTTTATAATGCTGTTTAGCATTTAAAGTCTTCATTTCAAAGCTTTAAAAATAATGTATTAGGTGTTACTTATGACAATTCTGAGAGGGGCCTGGAACCTATCTCCCTCACTTCCCATTGACTTACATTATAAACTGGGTTTCAATTTACAACGGTTTCAATTTACAACCATTCCTTCTGGAACCTAACCCCGGCGTAAACTGAGGGCTACCTGTATATATATATATAGTATGTAATTTTAAGCATTGCTTTGCATCACCCTGCTACATTATTGCTTAGATCAACGTAGTATCTTATATGTACATATATGTATATGCATGTGTATTTATGTGTTTTCTATATGTATATGCATATATGAACACACACATATATATTTATATATATATATATATATATATATATATATATATATATACACACAGTCTTACCACTGCACTCACTATTAAGTATTAACTGCTAGTGCAGAGATCCAAATTCACGCAAAGCTTCACACACCTCACAACACAGCTATATATATATATATATATATATATATATATACTGTATATACACATACACACATGTATATACATATATACACATATAGATATCCTTCCCAGACAAGTATCTTAAGTTGAAATAATTGTTATTGCTGGGATATTAAAAGTTACATGTCAAACTTTACAACATTAGGTACAATGTATAAATTAACCTTCTTTTAGACATCTTATCCATAGTTCCTATCCCTTCAATGGGGATATTAATGTAGGTTTATAGAAGTCCTTACAGATCAGGCCCTTAGGGTCTTTGGATACTTTGTTAAATAATAAAGCCTGGTTTGTTTATCCGTTTTTTAGCAGGTTTATAAGTTAGGCTTCTGTTCTTTCTTAACTCAAGATAGAAATGTGTATTCAAGTTATGGCCATACCTAAACAAAGTCAGTCCGTTATATGTGCCTATCAGAGTCATGTGCAAGAGACTAGTCATGTAACATCGTTCCACCTAGTATTTTTCCAAAAAGTGAAGCTAATTGTCGTCACCCTTTGTCTTTCCTCATTAATCTTCTTTCATGATCCAGTAAAACCAGACATTAAGGTATTGGTCATTGGTGCCTTGGATGTGAGATGCGCTTTCTGACATACTGTATGTGGTATTGATTTTTTCCAACACCAGACAAGTATCTGTAAACATAAATATTAATATTTATTCAATTCTAATTTTTTTTATGTTTTACTTTGTTTTTACTGTAAATATTTTACATTCCAACATTCTTTACATAGAAGAAAAATAGATTTTTAAATATATCTATCTATATATATATATATATATATATATATATATATATATATATATATGTATATATCTATATGTGTCTATAGATAGATAAATATTTTATGACAAAAAAATCGTACATATATATATATATATATATATATATATATATATATATATATATAAATAACATTTTATTCTATGTGAACAACATTGGAATGTGATATATTCATAACTACCTTCGGGTTTAGCGCTGTAGGTCTAATGTTGTGTCGGGTTAGTGCGCAAGCTATGTTAGTTTTTTTTTTTTTTTTTTAAACTGTGCTCAATTGAAGGAAATTATATTAATGAATTAAAGGAAAAGTTAGCACAGTCCCAATATTCGAAATCCTAAAGTTAGCGTGCATCGGGTTTCACTTGTGCACTAACTTTTTACTTTCAAAAAAATATTTAGCGTACCCCTTGTAATCTAGTCCACTATGTTCTCCAGCCACTTTGTGGAAAAATAAAAAATGGGAACTAGAATACAATTTGGAGAAAAAAACTGTATTAATAAAAAAGAATTGAAGGTTCTCTTGCTGTAATGCTGTAAATTTCCACAAGGTGGTGTTTTATCAGCATCTGAGACAGTCACGTTTCTATTGTAAAGCCATTTTTCCTGATACATACTAGAACTGAGCAATTTTACTAATAGTCATGTGCATAGACACAAAAAATGTTTAGTACAAATAATTTGTCATGTTAAAAAAAAAAAAGAAAAAACAGAATTTATGCTTACCTGATAAATTTCTTTCTCCTACGGTGTGTCCGGTCCACGGCTTCATCCTTACTTGTGGGAATATTCTCTTCCCTAACAGGAAATGGCAAAGAGAGCACAGCAAAAGCTGTCCATATAGCCCCCCCTCTGGCTCCGCCCCCCAGTCATTCGACCGACGGTTAGGAGAAAAAGGAGAAACTATAGGGTGCCGTGGTGACTGTAGTGTATGTAATAAAAATTTTCAAACCTGACTAAAAGCCAGGGCGAGCTGCGGAACGTAGGAGAAAGAAATTTATCAGGTAAGCATAAATTCTGTTTTCTCCTACATTGCTGTGTCTGGTCCACGGCTTCATCCTTACTTGTGGAAACCAATACCAAAGCTTTAGGACACGGATGAAGGGAGGGAGCAAGTCACATTACCTAAACGGTAGGCACCACGGCTTGCAAAACCTTTCTCCCAGAAACAGCCTCCGAAGAAGCATAAGTATCGAATTTGTAAAATTTGGCAAAAGTATGCAGAGAAGACCAAGTCGCTGCCTTACAGATCTGATCAACAGAAGCCTCGTTCTTGAAGGCCCATGTGGAAGCCACAGCTCTAGTAGAGTGAGCTGTAATTCGTTCAGGAGGCTGCCGTCCGGCAGTCTCATAAGCCAATCTGATGATGCTTTTCAGCCAAAAAGAAAGAGAGGTAGCAGTAGCTTTCTGCCCTCTCCTCTTACCAGAATAAACGACAAACAAAGATGATGTTTGTCTGAAATCCTTTGTTGCTTCTAAATAGAATTTTAAAGCACGGACCACATCTATGTTGTGTAACAAACGTTCCTTCTTTGAAACTGGATTCGGACATAGAGAAGGAACAACTATTTCCTGGTTAATATTCCTGTTGGAAACTACTTTTGGAAGAAAACCAGGTTTGGTACGTAAAACTACCTTATCTGCATGAAATACCAGATAGGGAGAAGTACACTGCAAAGCAGATAATTCAGAAACTCTTCTGGCAGAAGAAATAGCAACTAAAAACAGAACTTCCCAAGATAGTAACTTAATATCTATGGAATGCAAAGGTTCAAACGGAACCCCTTGAAGAACTGAAAGAACTAAGTTTAGACTCCATGGAGGAGTCATAAGTCTGTAAACAGGCTTGATTCTGACTAACGCCTGTAAAAACGCTTGTACATCTGGCACGGCTGCCAGACGTTTGTGCAACAGGACAGACAGAGCAGATATCTGTCCCTTTAGAGAACTAGCTGAAAGACCTTTCTCCAAACCCTCTTGGAGAAAGGAAAGAATCCTAGGAATTTTGATTTTACTCCAAGAAAAACCCTTGGATTCGCATCAACGGATATATTTGTGCCATATCTTATGGTAAATCTTCCTAGTCACAGGCTTTCTGGCTTGAACCAGAGTATCTATAACTGAATCTGAAAACCCAGGCTTAGATAGAATCAAGCGTTCAATTTCCAAGCAGTCAGTTGCAGAGAGACTAGATTTGGATGTTCGAATGGACCTTGTACTAGAAGATCCTGTCTCAAAGGTAGCTTTCATGGTGGAGCCGATGACATATTCACCAGGTCTGCATACCAAGTCCTGCGTGGCCACGCAGGAGCTATTAGGATCACAGAGGCCTTCTCCTGTTTTATCCTGGCTACCAGCCTGGGAAGGAAAGGGAACGGTGGAAACACATAAACTAGATTGAACGACCAAGGCGCCACTAATGCATCCACTAGTGTCGCCCTGGGATCCCTGGATCTGGACCCGTATCGAGGAACTTTGAAGTTCTGACGAGACGCCATCAGATCCATATCCGGAGTGTCCCATAGTTGAGTTAACTGGGCAAAGACCTCCGGGTGGAGTTCCCACTCCCCCGGATGGAAAGTCTGACGACTCAAATAATCCGCCTCCCAGTTGTCTACTCCTGGGATGTGGATTGCAGATAGGTGGCAGGAGTGATCCTCCGCCCATTTGATGATCTTGGATACCTCTGTCATCGCCAAGGAACTCTTTGTTCAGAGCGGCAAAGAGAATGACTGGGGGGCGGAGCCAGAGGGGGGGCTATATGGACAGCTTTTGCTGTGCTCTCTTTGCCATTTCCTGTTAGGGAAGAGAATATTCCCACAAGTAAGGATGAAGCCGTGGACCGGACACACCAATGTAGGAGAAAAGAATTGTTTAATCTAAGATTAGTTTATGAGGACATTTGATTTAACCGAATTTTGACAATACTAATCATTCATTAACAAAATTTGAGACTTCCAGTGGGAGGGGCTTGTAAAAAGTAGCAGGCTATGTGAACATTACAACTGGCTACTGCCGAAGTCACAGGAATAGAGGACGGGTGTGTCTGCACCATCTTGTATTTGGCCGGGACACCGCATGGCGATCACAACGGCCTGAACTGATGTCACAGGCGTTCATCAACTCCTAGATACAGCTGAATAAAAAGCGACATCCTCAGAGTGGCTCTGGATTGAAAACATGCATCTGGTCTGATTTCGCATGGCAGAAGAAGGAAAAGGGTTATATCTGAATGAATCATAGACTGCCTCATAGAGTTAGAATGCCCTCAAAAGATACCATATAAACTAATCATAGCCTTTACTGCACTATATGGCCTTTGAGTGTGAGGCTACCGGATAAACTTTTAATGAGAAAAATATAACGATAGAAAAAAAAAGAGAGCACCTTCAGCATCTTTATCCCCACTCATAGTTGTGTGATTGATTATTTTCTCAGTGGACTGCCTAAACTTATAATCTGCACAACTGAACATACTTTATTTCACAAAGGAATAAATGTTAAGTGAATACACTGCAGACTTAGATCAGTTAAATTGAAGGTTCTCAGCTTTCTCCATTTAGAATTCTGGAACTGTTCCTGTGCTGCCATCTAGTGTCTACATATAAAAAATAACAAAAGACTGGAGGGGGAATTAACCACAATTTAACCTTCATTGCCGATGCAAAACCTACACCTCCTTCTAGAGGGTTATACTCCAAACTATGTGCTATACAGATACTTTTATTCCTACTAATACAAACATGATCTAAGGGAAATTGGACACTTTCCCCCTCCATAGCTGCTATTAGCTTTCTATTTGCTTTCAAATTAATTGGTAATATATCTACGCAATTACCACTCACTGCACTTGCCACTGCTTTACTGGATGTCACAACTTGCTCCAGGAAAACCATTACAAAAATAAAGCAAGCCCTGAACACAATCCTCTGCAATAATTCTCTGATCTTACTCAGCGCATGCAGAAATACTATAATAGCTTTCATAAAGCTACAGACAAAATGGCGTTGAAGAACAAAAACACTAATCGAAGAGCACGGCACCAGGCGGATGTCTGCCCAATACCAGGAACACCAAGCTCTTCAGAAGAGGGAACCACAGTCCAAGATCCACACCCAATAGTGGCTTGAATATCGGCCTTATTTCTTGCCAAAATAGAGCAGCTACAAATGGGAGTTGAATCTCTGTCAACGGAATTCAAACAATTTTCCAGAAGGCTAACCCATGTTGAGCACCGTGTTTCAGAACATGAAGACCATCACCGAGAAGTATCTAAAACAGTGACTCAATTGCAACATCAAAACACAGAACTTAAAGCACGACTTGACAACCTTGAAAATAGGTAGAAACAACCTGCACATTGTGGGACTTCCTGAAACGGTGCAAAGCTCAACCCTGCTTCACTTCGCAGAAACAGTGCTTCCACAAATACTCAAGGTAACGGAGGCAAACATTCCTTGTATTGCAGAAAGAGCACCCAGAGTGGGACAACCTAGGTCAGGACCGCCCGCCAATGAGACGTCCAGACATGTATTAATCAAATATCTGAACTTTAAAGATAAAGTTGAACTGCTCAGGGCCTACCGAAAGTCTGGGCCCCCCATATTTGAAGAAAAGAAGGTTCTGATATTCCAGGACTATTCCTCAGAAGTTACCAGAAAGAGACGAGAGTTCTCATCATACTGCCAACAGCTGATCGACAAAGGAAAAACAGTAGCACTACTATTCCCAGCCAAGCTACGATTACAGACATCTACTGGACCAAAGCTCTTTGACACGCTGAAACAACTACAATTTTTTCTACAGTCAGAATATGATGACCCTGGAGTAAACAACCATCAGGAAAATCAAGTGGCCGCAGCAGAAGGCCCTTGAATCAGCATTGAACAGAATAAGTAATCTAACAGATCGTGAACTGTTTTTCTTCAACACCTAGCAAAATGTGGACATAAAGAAATAGTGAAAGCTGCTAACATATCCTTTTCAAATTTATTTTATAGAGGGGGGAGGTATGCTTGAGAGTACATGAAGTGCCAAATGGAAAAGTTTAAAGTTCTATTGTTCTTAGGTTTTATATGTAATAGTTGGTTATTGTTTTACAATATAATTCTGATTATGCACCATATGCTTATTTATAGTTGTGAATCCAGAAAGTTTCTACCACTCCATAATCTTTATATATTGCATTTTCTACGAAGAAAGAGGCAACAAAGCAAGGAGAGTAATAAACCAGCCCAGATACCTTATATCCAGGTCAAACCGCAAGTATCTTACCTAGCATACTATATTCACAATGATTGTATTTACATAATGTTACTTTTATACACCATACCCCTTTGTACCCACAATGGCTAATACCAAGGTAAGCCTGGTTACTTGGAATGTTGGTGGAATTACATCCCAATTAAAAAAAAAAGGACACTAAGATCACTAAAGAGTAAGGGAACAGACATAGCCATACGAACAGAAACACATCTTAATATAGAGGAACATCTTAAGCTAAAACAAGGTTGGGTCCAGGAAGTTATTAGCACTTTATACTAAGAAGGCAGAGCCAGAGGGGTAGCTTTGCTATTTTGGAAAGGATTATCCTACACACTGAATTCGACCCTGAGGGCAGATTTGTACTATTACACATAGAATTCGGAGACATCTGAATAGCACTAGCTATAGTTTATAGCCCACGTAACAATAAAAACACCTTTTGGTCCAAAATGCATAAACATCTACTAAAATCTGCTCACCTTCCGCTGATAGTAGGGGGTGACTATAATATTGCTTCACACGTACCGCTAGATATATACAGAAACCCTGCATTTACACCACTTATACTCTGAACGGCGACGTATACTAAAAAAGACACCAGGAGCTTAACTAAATTGTAAAAAGTACTTTGATTGATAGACATATGGAGGGTACGTAATCCTGAATTTAAAGATTACACATGTATTGCCCCTTCTAAACATACTTTATCCCGTATTGATTACTTTTTGGTATCCAAAACACTAAGTACTCATATCATGAACTTTAAAAATTATGTAGTTACCTTATCTGATTACGCCCCAGTAAAGTTAACTTTAACCATTAAAAAAGACCCTCCTAGAGAAAATATATGTTTTTTCCCAACTTAACTATACAAAGATCCCAACCTCCTTAATCATATGATGGGGGAATAGCATGCGTATTACTCTCTCAATTCACAACATCTTCAGAATCCCTTAATCTTCTGGGAGACTGCTTAAGCGGTCCTGAGAGAAGTTATCACAAATTATGCTGCTGGAGTTCGTAAGAAATCTGTAGCGCAAAAGGAACTAATGTTTAAACAACTAATAAACGCTCAAAATAGATACCTTAAAACCCCAACTGAAAAAAATAGGGACTATTATAAACAGGTAAAATCTGCTAGAGATAATCTCTTATTACAAAAAAAATTTAAAAGCTACAAACAAAATTCAGGCAAGATTCTATAGATTTGGCAACAAAACTGGTCACTCCCTTGCAACCCTAGCTAAATTAGTCAGACAATCGAATATAATATTTGCAATTAATAATAATGGAAACATACACCTAGATCACGAGTTTTGCGTTAGGCTTTAAAAGCAGTGTTGGCCGGTCCCAACGCTGCTTTTTAACGCCCGCTGGTATTACGAGTCTTGCAGGTACTGATGTACCGCTCACTTTTTTGGCCAGACTTGGAAATACCGCAAATCCACTTACGTAAATTGCGTATCCTCTTTTTTCAATGGGACTTGCATAGCGCCGGTATTACGAGTCTGACAAAAAGTGAGCGGTAGACCCTCTCCTGTCAAGACTAGTACCGCATTTTAAAGTCAGTAGTTAAGAGTTTTACACTACAACAACGTAGCATAAAACTCTTAACTAAAGTGCTAAAAAGTACACTAACACCCATAAACTACCTATTAACCCCTAAGCCGAGGCCCTCCCACATCGCAAACACTAAAATAATTTTTTTAACCCCTAATCTGCCGAACCGGACATCGCTGCCACTATAATAAACATATTAACCCCTAAACCACCGCACTCCCGCCTCGCAAACATTAGTTAAATATTATTAACACCTAATCTGCCGTCCCTAACATCGCAGACACCTACCTACATTTATTAACCCCTAATTTGCCGCCCCCAACGTCGCCGCCACTATACTAAAGTTATTAACCCCTAAATCTAAGTCTAACCCTAACCCCCCTAACTTAAATAAAATTTAAATAAATCTAAATAAAATTACTATAATTAACTCAATTATTCCTATTTAAAACTAAATACTTGCCTGTAAAATAAACCCTTAGGCCTAGATTTAGAGTTTGGCGGTAGCCGTGAAAACCAGCGTTAGAGGCTCCTAACGCTGGTTTTAGGCTACCGCCGGTTTTTGGAGTCACTCAAAATAGGGTCTAACGCTCACTTTTCAGTCGCGACTTTTCCATACCGCAGATCCCCTTACGTAAATTGCGTATCCTATCTTTTCAATGGGATTTTTCTAACTCCGGTATTTAGAGTCGTTTCTGAAGTGAGCGTTAGACATCTAACGACAAAACTCCAGCCACAGGAAAAAAGTCAGTAGTTAAGAGCTTTCTGGACTAACGCCGGTTTCTAAAGCTCTTAACTACTGTACTCTAAAGTACACTAACACCCATAAACTACCTATGTACCCCTAAATCGAGGTCCCCCCACATCGCCGACACTTGAAAAAAATTTTTTAACCCCTAATCTGCCGACCGCCACCTACGTTATGCTTATGTACCCCTAATCTGCTGCCCCTAACACCGCCGACCCCTATATTATATTTATTAACCCCTAATCTGCCCCCTCAACGTCGCCTCCACCTGCCTACACTTATTAACCCCTAATCTGCCGACTGGACCTGAGCGCTACTATAATAAAGTTATTAACCCCTAATCCGCCTCACTAACCCTATCATAAATAGTATTAACCCCTAATCTGCCCTCCCTAACATCGCCGACACCTAACTTCAATTATTAACCCCTAATCTGCCGACCGAATCTCGCCGCTATTCTAATAAATGTATTAACCCCTAAAGCTAAGTCTAACCCTAATACTAACACCCCCCTAAGTTAAATATAATTTAAATCTAACGAAATTAATTAACTCTTATTAAATAAATTATTCCTATTTAAAGCTAAATACTTACCTGTAAAATAAACCCTAATATAGCTACAATATAAATTATAATTATATTATAGCTATTTTAGGATTTATATTTATTTTACAGGTAACTTTGTATTTATTTTAACCAGGTACAATAGCTATTAAATAGTTAAGAACTATTTAATAGCTAAAATAGTTAAAATAATTACAAATTTACCTGTAAAAGAAATCCGAACCTAAGTTACAAATAAACCTAACACTAGACTATCAATAAATACATTAAATAAAATACCTACAATTACCTACAATTAACCTAACACTACACTATCAATTAATTAATTAAATACAATTGCTACAAATAAATACAATTAAATAAACTAGCTAAAGTACAAAAAATAAAAAAAGAACTAAGTTACAAAAAATAAAAAAATATTTACAAACATAAGAAAAATATTACAACAATTTTAAACTAATTACACCTACTCTAAGCCCCCTAATAAAATAACAAAGACCCCCAAAATAAAAAAATGCCCTACCCTATTCTAAATTACTAAAGTTCAAAGCTCTTTTACCTTACCAGCCCTGAACAGGGCCCTTTGCGGGGCATGCCCCAAGAAATTCAGCTCTTTTGCCTGTAAAAAAAAACATACAATACCCAAGCCCCCCAACATTACAACCCACCACCCACATACCCCTAATCTAAACCAAACCCCCCTTAAATAAACCTAACACTAAGCCCCTGAAGATCATCCTACCTTGTCTTCACCATACCAGGTTCACTGATCGGTCCAGAAGAGCTCCTCCGATGTCCTGATCCAAGCCCAAGCGGGGGGCTGAAGAGGTCCATGATCCGGCTGAAGTCTTCATCCAAGCGGGGCAGAAGAGGTCTTCCATCCGATTGAAGTCTTCATCCAAGCGGCATCCATCTGGAGCGAAGCGGCAGCATCCTGAAGACCTCCACCGCGGAACATCCATCCTGGCCGACGACTGAACGACGAATGACGGTTCCTTTAAATGACGTCATCCAAGATGGCGTCCCTCGAATTCCGATTGGCTGATAGGATTCTATCAGCCAATCGGAATTAAGGTAGGAATATTCTGATTGGCTGATGGAATCAGCCAATCAGAATCAAGTTCAATCCGATTGGCTGATCCAATCAGCCAATCAGATTGAGCTTGCATTCTATTGGCTGATCGGAACAGCCAATAGAATGCGAGCTCAATCTGATTGGCTGATCGGATCAGCCAATCGGATTGAACTTGATTCTGATTGGCTGATTCCATCAGCCAATCAGAATATTCCTACCTTAATTCCGATTGGCTGATAGAATCCTATCAGCCAATCGGAATTCGAGGGACGCCATCTTGGATGACGTCATTTAAAGGAACTGCCATTCGTCGTTCAGTCGTCGGCCAGGATGGATGTTCCGCGGTGGAGGTCTTCAGGATGCTGCCGCTTCGCTCCGGATGGATGCCGCTTGGATGAAGACTTCAATCGGATGAAAGACCTCTTCTGCCCCGCTTGGATGAAGACTTCAGCCGGATCATGGACCTCTTCAGCCCCCCGCTTGGGCTTGGATCAGGACATCGGAGGAGCTCTTCTGGACCGATCGGTGAACCTGGTATGGTGAAGACAAGGTAGGATGATCTTCAGGGGCTTAGTGTTAGGTTTATTTAAGGGGGGTTTGGGTTAGATTAGGGGTATGTGGGTGGTGGGTTGTAATGTTGGGGGGCTTGGGTATTGTATGTTTTTTTTTACAGGCAAAAGAGCTGTATTTCTTGGGGAATGCCCCAGAAAGGGCCCTGTTCAGGGCTGGTAAGGTAAAAGAGCTTTGAACTTTAGTAATTTAGAATAGGGTAGGGCATTTTTTTATTTTGGGGGGCTTTATTATTTTATTAGGGGGCTTAGAGTAGGTGTAATTAGTTTAAAATTGTTGTAATATTTTTCTTATGTTTGTAAATATTTTTTTATTTTTTGTAACTTAGTTCTTTTTTATTTTTTGTACTTTAGCTAGTTTATTTAATTGTATTTATTTGTAGCAATTGTATTTAATTAATTTATTGATAGTGTAGTGTTAGGTTAATTGTAGGTAATTGTAGGTATTTTATTTAATGTATTTATTGATAGTCTAGTGTTAGGTTTATTTGTAACTTAGGTTCGGATTTCTTTTACAGGTAAATTTGTAATTATTTTAACTATTTTAGCTATTAAATAGTTCTTAACTATTTAATAGCTATTGTACCTGGTT